>NC_138838.1:2418533-2516033 GCF_965183815.1 Platalea leucorodia
ATGGAGTGATTGCTGGTACATGCCAGGGCAAGACCAAAGTCCGTTTTATCGTATGCCACGTGACTAATAGCCAATAGTTCATCCACATCATCTTTGAATCAAAACCTACCATTTTTCAATAGATGCACTAAAAATAAATGTAAAAATTCAAGAAAGGCATCACATAGAACTTGAATGCATAGTTTGGACTGGCAATGCCAACTGCTAACCTGTCTTAAAATCATTAATATAATACAGGTACAGAATAATATTCTATGCTTCATAATAGCACCAGATTGCCCCAGTCATGGATCGTGGTTCCACAATGCTACATCGTCTGTGAGCACTGAAAAACAACATTTCAGGGGATACAGAGGCTTCCTGCAAGTACTGCCCTCTTACAAGAAATGAAAATAACTTTCATTAGCTCAACTGACATACAGTTCGGTTGGGTCATAAAAGCACTTCTACAGATCTGAGAAAAAAACAGCGAACTTGCTGTTCATGGTTTGCAAGCTGAAGGTGGCAAGTAAGAATAGCAAGGGGGTGAACAATGCCACGAGTCTTTTATTTGGTAAAAAATCTAAAAGGTGACACAGCGTTCAGGGTGTTCAGTAGCTCTTTCCATGTCTCTCTCCTTGAGAGAGATCAGATTCGCCTTCCAAATCCTAGTATGTGCATCTCAAGCCGCCTAATTCACAAATGATCCGAAGCAAAACATCCATGTCTAAACCCAAATACTCTTCCTGCCTAGGAAGTACGTACATTTAGAAATAACACACAGCCAAGAGACAACCCATTCCTCTTTCTGCGACTCCAAGTGAACTCATGCACAAACCTGAATAACTTACAGAGCAAAAATCTTCCAACAGGTTGAGCAATGGTAGCTTCAAACTGAACTTTATCATGCTGTCCTGGAAAAGAAACCAACTACCCTACTTTAAGGAACAAGAAGGAACGCAGAATTACGT
The DNA here is from genome assembly GCF_965183815.1 of Platalea leucorodia. Taxonomy (NCBI): domain Eukaryota; kingdom Metazoa; phylum Chordata; class Aves; order Pelecaniformes; family Threskiornithidae; genus Platalea; species Platalea leucorodia. Next base: position 2,419,484 of record NC_138838.1, read on the forward strand.
CAGGTCTCCAAGCACAAGCAGGCAGCTGGGTGCATGACATTTCTCCAACGGATCTGCGTCCCACCACCGCTGGGTTGAACTATAAAGGACAATCTGCAAGAGTATGTTTTTTTTGCTGTTTATTTTTTCGCTAATTGTTCTGGCGTGATATAATGGGGCAGGGAAGAAAATAAACAAGCAGCCAGTGCATGTGGCTATCTGCTTAAAAATAGTTCAGATGGGCTGAGGTTTTAGCCTTTATCTCACTGGCTGACCTTGCTAATACAGTATGTAGATCTCTTGCCAGCTAATCGGTGGACTGTAAAGCATGGTTTCAAGCTGTGGGCAATGATCTGTAACAGGAATGAATGAGTGGGTTTTAGCAGCCAGGATCTGTAGCCTACTATCTGTATCTGACAGCTGTCACCCTCCCGACAGAGGCCAAGGCCTAGCCCTGCATTTAAAAGCAGCATGGCTGATCAGATTACTAGGACAGTGTGTCAGAACTGACTGCACTGAACTAGAGAGACAGAAAGTAAATCTATAAATAGCAGTTCTGCTTGTCTCCATGAACCACTGAAGGATAACCAATATTGAACAGCAAATGCAATGTTTAGTCTCTGAAACCAGTGGCATACAGTTCCTTCGAGATCAGAAGACGCTGCCTGATGATGTAAGGGACGGGCACGGGAAGGTTTGTGGGCAGGCGAGTCGCTACCCTGGCAGCTGAAACGGCTGTGTTTGCAAAAGGAAATAACATGTGAAAAAGTTCTCGGTCCTCAAGATGTTGAAAGCAACACAGCACAAAGTCACCGTAGACCAAAGCCACCTTTGTGCAAAACGCACGCAGAAAGCCAGCCGTTCCCTGGGGAATCCCAGCGCTCAAATAGATGCTGTGATAAAATGAGAGCCTCTCTGTTTGATACCTATTATACATGTGAACCAAGTTTTCGGCCAGAATGGCTGAGCTTTGAAAGGAACTCAAAGGCAGGGATGTTGGAGCTGTGGCTTCCAAAGGGCATGGTGATAGCAAAGCTCAGTTACTGGACATCAAGGAATTATAAAAGACCTGACCAGCACTCTGCAGTATCTATCAGGTCTCTGAGGAGCCATTCAACACTCTTAGAAGTTTCTGCTGATATAAATAGAATATCTGAAAATTTGTAAACAGCTTTGGAAACACAGCCCCGAGGTCAGTGGAGAGGAATGGAGAGTGGGATCATGAGCCAAGGCAATAGGAAACCAGAATGGTGAGAATAATGTGCAGGCAAAACAGAGGTCCAGAAAGATCTTAAATGACATGAGGAGTCCCGGGTCCCTTTTGCAGTAGAAACCAGTTGATAGCAGCTTTTTTGTTGCAGTTCTGAATTGGGAAGGGTCAGCTGCTGCTCCATCAGCCTATGCATGCTCCTGGTGATGAGATGCAGCTCTTTGTCCATGGATGATCAGGAAAGAGAAACAAGACCATGGCGGATCTTACGCTTAACCTGGTTACTGCCAGCTGGAGCCTTGCTCTGGGCCCCAACGCATGTCTCAAGCCAGCAGTTCCCTGCGTGCTTTACAGGTAGCAACTGACCCCACAAACTGACGGCTGTTTGAGCTGCTCCGTTCTGCATCCAGGGAAAGACCACACACTGCCATCGTACAACAGTCAAGTACAACTAAAAGCACAAAGCATGGACTCAACTGCACAGATTAACTTTTTACATTGAAAATAAGGAATGAATAAGTGAACATAAAGAACGGGACACAAAGAAGGTAACCTTTTATATTGCTAAGAAAACAGAAAAAGCCCAACTCAGATAACTCAAGGTGCACAAATGTGGCTGTCTACTTGAAAAATAGCTCAGATGAGTGAGACAAATCAGCGACACAAGAAGGCCAACCAGCTCAATACCCCGTCTCCTACAGAGACCCACAGCAGCACACACCCAGCAAGCATGCACTCATCCTTCCCTACAACGCGTTTTTTGCAGCTTCAGCACTTCTGAGCCAGAGGTGGGGCCTCTGTCTTTTAAAGCTGGGCATGGATCTTCTCTCCACGAATTTGAAAATAGGATGAAGATGATATTTATCCCCTGAAAGAACAAATCAAAATCTTTCCAGCCCATAAGTTTCAAAATAGTAATTTACTGGTACCCAAGTGTCATGCTTACCCTTGGCCACAGTGATGAATTTCACTAATAGCTGAATACTTCTATCAGTGTGTTCTTCTCAGCTAATTTAGTGCCCATGAGACGGACCTCAGTGACAACCCCGGCAGCTGGCTCCCTCCGCACGTCAGCAAACCCGGCAGCATCTGCGCTGCCTTCCCCACACTGTCCCCAGCATGCATCGAGCCTGACCTGGAGGAACTGTACCCGGGGTGAGCGGCCAGTTCAGTGCCCGCGAGCCCCTTCAGTGCCGGGTGTCTCTGCCGGGCCTGTCATCGAGAGCGCCAGCCGCAGCGGTGGCTGGGCCACGTGTACACCTGCCTGCCAGAAAGCGGGCTGGCACCCGATGGACTCCTTCCACGCAGGTTGCCGAACAGGCATCAGATGGCAACGGCTCCTCGTGCGGCTGCAAACCGGTGACCTACATTACCGATCCCCGGAGCCATCCGAGGCCCCCACAGTTTCTCATTAGTAACAGATTCTTATTTATTTCATATAGTCAGTGGCTTCTGCCAATAGACAGTGCGCTCCTAATTAAAAGCCGACTCCTTTCATAACCTACAAAGTCCTATTTCCACCTCTGCCCCAACATGCAGAGAAATGTGAGCCCTTCCTGTGGCTGAGCTTGTCCTCCATTTAAAGGCAGATTCCACAGACAAAGCAGAAATGCATTTTGTTTTATTTTTTAAAAGACAGCATAAAGCAACGAAGTTTGAAGGACATCCAACATTTATGCTGTGTGCCCACTTAATATCACAAGGGACTTTCCACAGGAGCAAAGGTTTTCTTAATAAAGGGTCTCATTGGCCGCTTGGATCAAATCATGTATACACCGATATTTTGCTGCTGGCAATACCTTAAACCCACAGTTAGGCAAGTGTAGAGATTGCAGTGGCCTTGAAACTGTAGCATGGTTTATACATGGTATACACATCTTTGAGGATTTGGAGAAATCTACACGGGATCTAATGCTTTTCCACCTATTGACATTTACAAAGCAGTTTAAATCATGCATGAGAGGCCTCAGGCACATGTAGTTCACAAAACATAACTCCGCGCTCCCAGGGAATTTAAGCTGACCAACGCTCTTTATTAGAACCGACAGTGAAAGACAGCTATTGCAAAATCTGTACAAGAAATGCAATGCAAAGATGACAGACTTAATGCCAGTGGATATATTATGCAGATTATCCAACTCAAGCCTTGCTTGTTAAATAAGTTTCATGCTTTCCTCACTCCCACTGCCCCTCTTAGGAAATATCCTCCCTGGCTTTATCAAGGGAGCTGTTTCCTAAATTCCTTGATCAATCTCCTGCTTTCCAGGACTTCAGACATGCCGAGTTAGCTCTGAAGATAAGACAGCGATGCTTAAAGAGTGGAAAGCAGTTAAACCTTTTCACCGAACGGCACAACAGTGCCATGCACATACGAGATTAATACCTTAAAAACTTAACGGCTGTTTTGCTGATGAAGGAATGGGAGGGATTCTAAGGAATCTGTCACCTCTGACAAGTCACCTTGAAGCTGTGAATTCCCAGTCCAATATAATTTTTTGAATGTATGCTTTTGCTATGTATATACAAATGAAGAGCAAAATCCTGAGATCTTTGCCCAAGTTTTGATCAGTTCTTAATTGTATTTTGAAACTCTCTAACACAGATTATCTGAGAATCAGGCTTCCTACCAGGAGAAAGAGATTCTATATGATTTGATTGCATCTTAAATCTTGTGAATGGTGCTTAATACATACACGTACAGGAGAGCGTTCTGCGTTCTTCACGTGGAAGTATCACTAGTGAAGCTCTTCTGTTGGTGAGCGCTGTTCACACAAGTATTTCCACTGAGCTCACCCCGGGCTAATATGCGTACCTGGTAGGCTCCATGTTGTACACAACAATTTTGTGTTAAGATGCGAATTTCAACTGCTAAGGAGTACACTGGCAGCCTCCTGGAACTGCCTGTTCAAGTGTCCAACCATGGAAAGATTGCATTTACATACATATATAAAAATACAAATACTAAAAAGACATTTAAAATAAACAAATAGAAGTTTGCGTACGAAATGCATGCAACTATGTACATGCAGATGTACGTATCTATGTATCATATCACATATGTGTCTGTGTGTGTACATGCATGTATGTATTATACATGTACCTAGAATTTGTAAATTATCCGTTACATATTCACTGAGCGGCAAATAGAAGGAAAAAAAGTTTCTTTTTTTTTTAACCGCTTGATGGAAATGAAAAGTTTTAAAGAAAGAAACTTAGCCTTGCAGTGACATCTCTGAATTATTACTAGTGGCTTGCCTTTGCAGCAAGCTAGGTCACGCTAGGCTTGACCTAATAAAAAATAATTTGCTTAATATCACACTTCCAGTACCGCAGAAGTGCCATTGGCAAATTGAAATCACTGAGTTTTCTGTGCAAACAGGAAGCAGAAACAGATGTAGACTAACTGCTCTGTTTAAGGGGAATCAAGGGAAGGGAATGTTTTTTACAATACCAGTTTGGTTTTCCTTTAAATCCCTAACTAAAAAAAGCAGTGAAAACCCCTTCCAAAATGCATTCGATGAGTGTAAGCGCAAACAAGCTTAACGGGGCCTATTTCCAATCACGCTTTTGTTACTGGTTGTAAAACACATGGCAAAGCATAAAGTATGACACCGATGGAGACAGAAGAGGCATTTAGCACTCCTATGTAGAATCATAGAGTAACTCCGCCTCTTCAGAAATTAGACAGATAACATAACAATGAACGTTTCATAAGACTTTAGAGCTTGATTCACTGCTGATGGAAATCAGTAAAAAGGTTACAATTGACTTCAGTGATACTGGATCAGGGCCCTAAGTAGCACAGACACCTGCAAATTGTAGAGGGAGCAAAGTTAAATCTGTTCAGCTGCTTTGTTCCCAGGTTTTTCTAAAATACCTTTGCCATGGATACTGCAGCTTTCGCACCGGAGAGAGGGTGCACCGGGTCAGAACCAGGCTCAGCAGGCTCCTCGGGGAGGGGTTACAGCAACAGTTAATCACATCTTACCCATCACAGGATCTTCTGGTCAGCAACAGCAGTTCTTGAGCAGTTTTACTGATTTCTGTGCTCACACACTGCATACTGGGTGCCTCAAGGTTTTTTGTGCAATACTTTTTCAGCCATTCAGTATATTAAATCAGAGATAATTTTCCAATCACCGTAGATTTTCATCAGCTAAAAACAAATTGCTTCAGAAATATTGCTATCAGTTCACATCAAAGAAGCAGCAGTAAAATTAATTTTAAAAAGCACCTAAACATTAGTTTTATACATACAGTGATAACTGGGATACAGGCTAGTCTACCAGGTAAGTACAAATGCCATCATAGTCAACCACAAACGTAGGAGACTGGTAGCAAAACAGCAGCGAAGGAGTGGAATAACTCATAAACTATTGACTAAACTTCTGCAAATGCCCTATGAGCTTTAAAACACTGAAATTCATCACACACGTCAAAATCCTGATGCTGAACCATTTACGCAGCGTTGAAAATTGGCAGGGAATAAATACCGAGAGAGGAAAAATAAAAACCCCACAAGATCAAATAGTAACCTCAAACTGTATCACGGAGGCCGTTAAGCTAATGACTCTAAGATTGCCAATGGTTTTGCATATTACAACAACTCACTCCTCTACTGAAACTCCCAAGAACTTACTAATAGCAAAACAGTTTATCTGAAAACTAGGCAGAAATTATTTAGCAGAAATAGCAAGGAAAAAGGTCTTGTATCAGTAAAACTGACATGCAAGCAGCTTTCCTGATCAAATTGTAGTTAAACTTGGTGAAAATGTAGTAGCAATATGAAATAAGCCAAGATTGTTTACCTTCAGTAGTCTATAAATATCCTTCCAAGGGCAGAACAGCTGCTTTATTGAGGGAATACACATATGCAGTACAATTCCTCATCTATAACTACGAGAATAAACCATATTTCACATTTCTTTCATTTCCAGGTTCTTTGATTTTACATCTGATACAGTGGCAATGAGATGGACTTCCCGGAGAGACGGGCACGGGTTGTGTGTGGAGACTAACGCTGCAGGCAATTCTGCTTAGCCAAGGAGGCACAATGCAAGGTCGTCTATGGCCACTGCTCAGGAGAAGAGACTGCCATCCCTCTTCAAGGCAGAAGGCTTCTTAGGGAAAGACGTGACCTAAACTAGAAGCCACAAACACATCTCTGCATGGATTCTCTGCGTTGAGGCAGTTAGGGCAAAGGAGCCATAAAAGCCACCCTCACATTGGCAACCCAGCCCTACGGGTGTTTGGAGCCGGTCCGGGGCAGTCAAAACACCCTACTGCAGGAATGGTACCAGAGATGCTGCTGGAGGGCTGCGCGTCCTAATCGGTGGCAGAGCAGCAACCACGTATGGTCCATTAATAGCAGTCAGAGCCGTCAGACTGCCCTGACGGGGCTGGGAGGACCTGCTACCGCTCTGACCTGCGCAAATCTGTGAGAAACGTAAGTGGCTCTATCACACGGGCATCCATGGACGTGGGGGAGGTGGGTCCAGGCCATAAACTGAGACTGTATTAAATAGGCTTCAAATATTGCAAAACATAGTAAGACTGCTAGTACTGTGTGCAGTTCTGGGCCCCACGGTACAAAAAGGATACAAAGCTACTGGGAAGTGTCCAGAGGAGAGCCACAAAGATGGTGAAGGGTTTAGAGGGGAAGCCGTACGAGGAGCGGCTGAAGGCACTTGGTCTGTTCAGCCTGGAGGAGACTGAGGGGAGACCTCATCGCGGTCTACAGCTTCCTCACGAGGGAAGGAAGATGGGCAGGCGCTGATCTCTGCTCCCTGACGACCAATGACAGGACCCGAGGGAACGGCAGGAAGATATGCTAGGGGAGGGTTAGGTCAGACATTAGGAAAAGGTTCTTCACCCCAAGGGTGGTGGAGCACTGCAACAGGCTCCCCAGGGAGGTGGTCATGGCGCCAAGCCTGAAAACATTTAAGCAACTGGACATCATACCATGTCCCTCAGACATGGTATGATCCTTGGGGTTGTCCTGTGCAGGGACAGGAGTTGGATTCGATGACCCTTGTGGGTCCCTTCCAAGTCAGGACATTCCATGATTCTGTGCTATCTTCTGCATATACAAACATCTTCTTCACTTTGCTTTCATCCAGTGGCTCATTTAAAACATTTCTATCTGTCCTGTGACTGGTTCATTGTCATCTCTGGCCAGTGCCCAGTCTGTTACTAATTGGGACCAGTGTTGTCGGGCTTGGGAATGAGGCCAGGGCCAGAATGGGCAAGAAAAATAATCCGCTGCTCATTCCCCAAAATGGCTCGTTCTCGTTGGGAGTATTGCTGATACAAACACACGGGAAGGCTATGTAACCGTGCTGCTACCCTTGACTCTGGAAATGGAGCTTGCTCTCAAGGGGATATTGATCTCAACACACTATTTAAAAATGCATTAAATACATTTTTTCTCTCTGTATTTGATAGATATAATTATGGCAGGCCCTAGAACAACATGCCTGTTTGTAGACTGCTTTCAAATTCATCTAATTTGTATTGCCAGATGGTATGAATGATTGCTACAGATAAACTTTGGATACGTTCCATTATTAATTGACAGAAGCATGGTCACAGCAGAACACTCATCCCACACCGCATATCTGACAATTAATGGTTAAAAGATGAAACTACTGAGGAAAAAATGAGTCCCATGAGCCCCAAGTCCCATTTTATAGCCTCGAGAGCTAAATTTAAACAACCAAAATGTATTATGCTCTTAGATCTCTATACCAACCTCCTTGCACTTGTACCATTTCCAATTCTGCCAATAGCTCTTTGCAGAAGACGGGCTAGAGGCATGGTGTGCCACACAGGGGGCCTGGGAAACGGCACGGGAGGGTGAAGGATGACAGTCTTATGGCAGTTCAAGAAATCAGATGGTTGTAACAACCAAATGTCTCAACCAAGGCTCACTGCAGATGGTTGGCTTTAAGCTGGTCTTCTGCATAAAACAGACGCAGACATGGTAACGAAGAGCGTTGCACGCTGTGCATTGCAGAGAAGACACTTGCACCCGAAGTAATGGTGAAGTCCCAAGGAAATGGGAATACCTTGAATCTATATATTTTAGAAAACTGGTATCTAATGGTTGTGTCTTCGATGCATTAATCAAAAGCTGAGAAAAGGCCAAGTGCTTAACTGATTAAATTTTTTCATTTTTCAAGCTATTCCACCAGAACACAATATATACATACAGAACCTTTTTTTAAAAAGGAGACATTCTGATCTAAGAAATCCTCAGATTTGGGATAAAGAACATTTACCAGTGACACAGAGATGAAACACAAATAGGTGATGAAGGATATCCTAAGATGTGAAAAAAGAAGAAGAAATGCTTTTTAGCTTCTTGACTTGCAATGGTTTTTCCTCTTACTACATACAGAACAGCATGATACATCTTCGAAACAATATTTATACTTACAGCACAACTTTCATCTGCAAACTCTCGCATGTCATATAGATTTGCACACGCCTTTTCATAAACACACATACTGAGCATAAACAGCTGAAAAGGTACATAAATTACTTCATCCGAGGCAGGACAATACGGCAAGCTGGCAGAAAACACCTGTACTGTATCGTGACCTAGAGACTGATGTGAATTGGGTTATAATTGCAACTGCAAACTCAATTCTGCAGAGATGAGGAAGAATACAAAAATCCCCAATGAAGTCTGACTGGCACATGCAGGCTAATAACCTCCTCTCTGCCCTCCCGTACACACCGAATGACTATAATGATATGCAATGATCACAAATATCCACAAGTTCAAGAGCCAAGCTGTGGATTCAGGCCTTCAATGATGTTAAGACACTGATTTGTATGTGCAGAAGGTAAACATGCCTGGCAAAAAAACCAACTTGTGAAGGACACAGATTTCCTTACTGCCTTATTTGAGTTCGGGTACTGCCCCATGCTACCCTCTGGTGTGCTTCTGAACTCTTTCCTCAGTCCTACCGATTGCTGTCTTTCCTCTGGCTGGTATATATGGCATAAACACAAAGGTGATACCTACAGTCAGCATCGCATCTGACTGTTCCCGACAACTCCTGTGATACAGCAACCTCAGGGACTTGAGGACACATCTGTGAGTAGATGTAGTAGCTGCCATCTGCACGAACTGCATTATTTAACTGCATTGGCACTGATTAACATTTGCTGTAACCTATGGTAATGGGCTCTGGGGGCTTTCCATGTCTGCTACACAGTGGCAGCTGATGTCTCCTGCTCCATCCTTAAAACAGGATGTTTTAATTTTTAATGGAGCACATGTTCGATTGGCTATACAAACAGGCTAATCTGCAAAGCATGTGCTCAATAACAAGCCAAGCTATGCAGCCAGAATAACAACACTGCTTTGCCATGCACGAGATGCAAAAGGCTTCCTGCTTTATGCCACCATCGCTCAGCACTGATGGTCAAGAGAAATGACTGCGCACGTTCCCCATTTTCAACAGCAGCCCTTAGGAATTAGCTACTTCCTTAGCTGCACCTCGGGCTGCCAGCTCATTTCTCATTTGGGAAACTAAACTGGAGAGTTGACAAAGTTCAGGTGCCTGGAACAGAAATCAGGAGGGTGCAGCAGGAGCATTCGGAGGCAAAGCTCCAGTGCGCGCTGGGAGGGGAGAGCTCGGCCGGGGCTGGCACGCTCGGAAGAAAAATAAGCTGGTGGGCATTTAAGCAGAGAGTAGAGAAGTGGATGCTTCCCTATTGCTGAAAACAATATATGAATAAAATTCTTCACGTCCATTCGTTCTCTCAGATCTCATGTAATCCATAGACGTTCTCCTCCAGGGCATGTCTACTAAAATTATGATGTCAACATTTTGTGTTTAAAAGTGTAGCCAGCCTCTATGATACTGCTCAGGTTTGCCGACATAAACTCAGATGCATTTTTATCCATGCTCCCAAAGAGAAGAAGAGAGGAAGGCTGTAACACAGTGTTTTAACATATTTACGATAGGTGGAGAGAGGCTACCACAGTCACAAGCGCTCTCCCTTGAGACAGCATTTCTGGGGTGGGATACAGGCCCTAAGTGAAGCCCTGCAGCCAAAGAGATAACAAAGACTGCTTCCATAACAGACACATGCTAAGGAAAAAGGATGAAAACAAAGGCAGTCACTGGGCTGACATGTATGTGTCGGGGTATCCGAAGCAGACGGGTGGGAATCCAGGAATCTCGGGCTTTTAGGTTGCCTGTGAAACCTCGTCAGGTTATTTATTTTCCAGATTCAAGGAGTTTGCTTCTCTTCAGATTTTTTCTTGTGGGAAGCATGTTTTCCAAAGCTCAGGCTTTGTTTTTTTTCTTTCTTTGAATCACTTGTTACCTCTGACCTGATTTGTCTACAGAATATGCCAAATCTATAACAAGCATGGGCTGATTAAACAATTAATGGAATGCTATTTTAGGACAGCCTCGTCTTGCTCCAAACCTGTACTCGTGACTGTTCTGAAGCATAAACATGAACTGACCTTTCAAAAAGGTCACTTGTATTTTTCTGTGTTTTCTTCCATGATGAATTATGCCTTTGAGAAAGGTATTAAATTCTGGAGCCTTTCAATAGATGTAAGAAAGTTAGAGGAATGTTAAGAGGAATTTCATTCCTCTGGTCTTCACGAAGTACACACAGGAAGCTGTTTCATGGTTTGGATTAGTAAATACATCTAACGAGCTAACGAACATGAATTTTGAGGATGCTAACGTAATTATCCCCCTTGTAAGTGGCCAACCAGGTCTCGGTGCAAGAACTTCAGCGTTGAGAAATGTATTTCTACCTTCTGAACCAATGGATCCATTTCCAGCAGTGGTCTGCTGCCGGAGAACAGACCTGGCATTCACCCTTTGCTAACGGTTACCCTGGAAGCGCGCGTGAAACATCAGGCTGTTATTGCTTCTTTTAGGTTTTTGCGAGGTGTTGGAATATTCCAAAAAACAAATACAAAAACCATCATAAATTCACTGTAAACTTGGAAGAAGGGACAAAACATCCTCACACGGCAACCTAAAATCCCCTTCTGTGAATGCTGCTAGGTCCCGGGTGGAACAACACGAGAAATCCCTGACTGAGCTTAAACGCTCCGTCTCCCTTCCCCCAGCACGATCAGACCAAGTGCCTGAGCTGATCCCTACAATAACAAGATCTAAATCAGTGAGGGCAGTATTAGAGTTTAAAGATAAAATAAGTATTGATTGGTGTGCTGAAGTCCATGTGCAAAAGCAAGCTTTGAACTCTTTTGATAAGAAACCTTGTCTACTTGAGAAGTCAAAAACTCCCAGGAATGTAACCAGATTCTCAGTAGGCACAGTCTACCGACACCCAAAGGGGCAAAGAGAAGCTCTCTGGTTATCTTTGCCTCTACCACAATCACCCTTACTGTGTATGAAATAGTTCTCAGCATAGCAGCAATCATCCGAGCCCAAATTTCAGGCAGTCTGGGGACAAAAAACCCAAAGCCACGGAATTCAGGTCTCTTCACTACACAGTTGAGAAAGCTGAATTCATCTCATCTGTAACTCAGGAAGGTTTAGTCTGCCCTACAGAAACCAAAAAGCTGCCACATTAATGCACAAGGGTGTCCTTTCCATCAAGTTCCTTAATTAGCTTATCTGGAGGAAAAAACTATACCAATCAAATTAAATATTAATCACATCTAAACTGCTGATCACAATCAGCTGGGGGTTCACGCATGCAGAACGTAGGGATCGCAGTGTGATTTCTTTTCCCAGAGAGTTTCCTCCTGCTCTCTTTCCATTGCCAATTTAGCAAATTCATATAAAAAACAAAGCCTGAGTTTTCCAAGTACAACATTAACAACAGACCAGAAGTTTTTCTACACTAAAATATTGAACTGAAAATTCAGTTCCTTTAAATCTTTCTAAATCCTTGCCTCTGATTGGGTTCATTAATAAACATGCTGGTTTTGTTACAGGGAGTGACATATGGCATAATCCGCTAACAGGAAGAAGTATTTTGCATTTTATTGTAGAAAACAAACATGCAAACAGGTTTTCACAGATGGCTTTCTTAGCTTCTGGGAGGACAAAAAAAAGCTTTATAATGCTTGAAAACAATTCTCCCCCCCCCCCCCCCCCCCCCCAAAAGAAGAGAAGGAAAAAAAATTTGACTGGAACTGCTTTTCAATTAAAGTAAGTTCTACTCTACATATCAGCTGTACACCAGCTTCCTTTATACTACTGCTACTTCTTTCGTTACGCATGAAATAAAAGCCTATCAACTCGCCAGTATCTGACAATATGTAGGAATAGGAATAAAAAAGATAGGGTGAAATTCTTGGCTTTGGTTAACTGCTCAGTGCTGTGAGAAAACCACCAAAGTAACCACAGAAGACTTTTAATCAGGAGGGATTTGGATCTCAGTAACTAGGCCTCTGCCCATACTCCCTCATCACTCTGTTGGTTTGATCACATGTGATGATGTGAAGTCTATGGTCCAGAGCATTGGAAAAATATTGTCTTATTTAAAATTGACATTATAAATAAGTTGCGCTAAGTCTGAGAAATACTTTATGTACACACGTTGTAATACTTTAAAACGTAGGGCACCTTTCTCTTGTGGTCATTCTCACTCAGACTTGCTACGCTGTTCCCTCACCACCACCTCACCGTAGCCTCTTGGGAACAAGACAGACCTTACTCTGAACTTCACAGTGCTCTTCGTGAGGTCAGATTTGCAGGATAACTTTTCAGTTCTTTTGCATTTTTCCAGCATATCCAGCACTGCACAATCCCAAGGCAACTCGCTTCCCTTCCTACCCATAACATCAACGTTCCTTGCAGCAAGCACAGACCTATCTGTGTATCTCCTAGAACTGTGATGTCTACTAAGAACAACCAAGCATTATGGTCTAGAGTAATATCCCAAACTTTTTTTTGGATCTGATGTTAAACACAGCCTTTAAAAATACCTCTCTGTCATTTCCATCCGACTAAATCTCTGCCTACCTCACCATGTCCAGACTAGAGAGGTGAGTGATAACTTGACATACGGTGGTAACAACTTAGAGTGAAGACGTCAAACCTAGCAGTGGGGGAAGAAGCGTTTGAACGATGTGCTCGCAAAATGCTACCTTGCCATCACCCAGAAAGAAGCGTGCAAATGCAACTGCTTACCAATGCAGAAAGCAGGTCCCTTTCCTGGAGTCTGAAATGTGGCAGCTCTCCCCTCCGTACCTTCGGTGGAGGCAAAAGTCCTCATCCATTCAGAGACTGAAAGCTGTGGCAACCTTGCAGATAAGACAACAGCGGCAGAAGGAATGGTCCTTCCTGTGAACTGCCACTAGTATTAGTAGGACTCTCGTTAACAGAAGAAAGAAATACATTCCCTAACGTGAAGAACATTGCATTCAAAGCTTCCCAGGGCTACAAAACTTGCCTCACAATTTGGGAAGACCCCACGTTTCCTGAAGTAGGAAAGGCTAGACTGTTTGTTACTGCCACGCCAGTCTCACGGGAGAAGGAAAGACCAAGTGAGCTGGTTTCTGTACGACTGGGAAGGAGGATCGGGTCAATCCATGAGCTGCAGGTTTCAGGCTTGCCCTCGTGCTGAAATACAAAACAAATGTTGCAGAAGTTTTCTGTATTAGGTGTGCTTAAAAGCTCATGCTGTCTACGTGGCGAGAGCAGCCAGCCTAATCCCTGTATCTCTTTTGCATAAGGAATCTGAGCTGACGGCATTTAATCAGCTCCAAATTTACACTACTGATCACCTTTTCCATTTAATGACGACTGCAGCCTTTCAAGAAGCAATTCCCTTTGGTTAAAATTAACAATGACAGGCTGTGTTTTTACACACTGTTGAAATGTGTAAAACAATCAGATGGAGCAAAAAAAATATGCCCTCCTTTTTCAGAGCTGATTTACGATATATATGCAAACCCTATTAAAGTTAAACCATGCTTTTCAATGAAATGAGGATTTCCAACAAGCTGCTCTCCATTTTATTTAAGGATCCCAATGACCGATACAAGCGGTGGTTATCAGCTCTATTGCTAATATAGGATATTTGGGCTAGGAGATAACGTACTTAACCCTTAAGTGAGAAATAGCTCATAAATCACAAGCACTTTGTGGGGAAGTATAATAAGACCCTCTCTTGTGAGCAGAAATCAAATGATATCCTGCTGAGACACATTATACTCCTTTCTCCAAAATCTAAAGGTTAAATATAAAGAGAAATTAATGTAGAGAAGGAAGAAGATCAGGGGAAGTGGGGACAGGAGTAGGCTGCTAAGAGGAATGCAAATACTTAAATAGGTGGGTTAATCTTATCCCGACAGATAAGACAAAACTGGGGAGGACGTCGTTATGGCTTGGAAGAGAAGGAAAGCTCCCGGGAAACGGCAGGGCCTGGTGGATGCCTTCCAGCCGTCTTGGATGAAGGGTACACACCTGCGTCACCCAGCACCCAAACAAACTCGGCTACAGAAGTCCCTGCGTCTCCCAGGTGTGAAGACGTGAAGGGGATGTCAAGCTGTGCGACGCTGCGGCCCGTTACGGCCTCCTGGGCGGCGGGATGCCAAACGCGTGCAAAGGTCTCAGCACCCACACACGTCAAGGGAGAAAAAACCCTGAGTAGCACAAGACATCGAGCCAAACTGACATGTAAAATGGATCACCGGGGATCACCAAACAGAGGATGAATTTGAGTCCAGCGCTGAGGAGTATTGATTAAACCCTCCTAACATGAGTAAACACGAAAACCCAGTAGGACTGTCTCTGAGTCTGGCGCTAACACCAGCCTTAGCAGAGAAGCAGGATCATGCTCTGAGGTCCTGTCCCATTGCAAATCAGCAGCGACGCTTGAACTGGTGCATCTCAGCCATCAAATACTCCCAAATTGCTCAAACACAATGTGCAAGCTGAAAATTATTCATCGTAACTATTCACTCAAGGATCCTACTGTGTTTCGACCGTTGAAAGGAGAGGTAAAAGCTACAGCGAGCAGTCTCCACCACCCAGGAGCGATCAGAAACACGTGATGAAAGCTAATAGCATTTCTGTTTTGGTTTCGTCTTGAGATTCCTTTCTGGGTTCAGGTGTTTCCTTCTGTTCAGGGGAAGGGGAGCGAAGCAGGTGGGGGTGCGCAGCTCCCAGAGCAGAGCCGTGAGCGGGAGGATTTTCTGGCAGGTGGAGAAGACTTGGTGTCAAGACGCACAGCAGTGACAGAAGGCTCGGCTCCGCGGTGCCCGTGTGCTACGTGCCACCTCCCCAGCTCACCCGCATGTGTGGATGCTGCACGACAGCGCAGGGGAAAAACCACCAAGAGTACGGACCGTGGTATAATAGGTTTTCCATTTGTTTTTTTTTTGTTTTGCAAGGTGGGTGAAGGGAGAAGAGCAGGAGAGCTAACACAGAGGAAAAGCTCCTTGGGAGGAGAGCAGGAGGGAGGCCAAGGAAGAACATTTCGGGGCTTTGCTGGTTTTCCTGCCTCACACCTGTAACTCTTACCGATGGGTCTATCACGTCGGGTCTGTGGATGGGATGCAGCACGCTAAAAGGAGCCAAGCCTATCACTAAAGATGTGGAAAGCTTGTTTTTCTGGGAGCTGGTTGGAACTACAATGTAGATAAACACGGACATTTCCTCCAAAGATTACACTCCGCTACAACTTTCTCTGCGTGCGTGTGCTGCTTGCAGAATGCTGAACTTGTTTCCAAAATAAATAGCTCCCAAAGAGGGTTTAATAGGGTTTGCTGTTTTCCAGAGGAAATAGATTGCAAACAAACTGTTTCCTGCTCCTATTTCAAACGAATTTTGGTCCAATTATTTTCTTTTTTAGCATAAAGCTAAATGGACTATTCTGCCCTGCCCCTGACTGAGTCGAAGCATGATTTCTTTTGATTATGCTTTTATGTTGCAAAACGTAGGGCTCCGGAGACATAATGGACGTCTCTGGGAGAGTGGCAGCAATTTTTTTTCTTTTTTTTTTTCCCCTTTTTTTTTTTTTTTTTTTTTTAAGTATGCCAATGCTTGTCAGTGTTCACTTTGGTGCCTGCTGTGCCTGAATAAAAACACCAAAGGAGGCAGAGTGAGGGAGGGAGGGGAAAAAAAACCCAAACAAAATAAGTAGTGTCCACCATGCCTAGGGGAGGCTGGCACAGAGGTGGGTAGAATTCAATAGCGTCTATGTAGGGCATATCTCAAGCACTAGATGAAGCCTGATTTCCGTTTTCTCCTTGTTATTCTGACTAGCGGGTTTATTTTTTTTTCCCTAATCCAGTTTTCTTTTTTTATTTTCTTTTCCACTGGAGCAGTGACAATTAGTAGCAGTAGGGAGGGGAAACCTTGGCAGATTTCCTATCCTGACCTTTAATCCAGAACGCAACTTGTGGTCTGAAAGCTTCCTAAAATAAAGCTCTATCCTTTTCTTTGTTTAATTTATAAACAGTGTTGATCAGAAAAGGGAAAGGGAGGGAAGCTCCCCTTGTTCCCCTCGAAGGGAGGTGAATGCCATCATCTCCCTGGTATGGAGGGTAAAGCTGAGAAATTGTCACTGTCTGGGTTAGGGGAGTATTACCAAGAACCAAACCACTGATTTCCTTGAAGATAAAGACCTTTATGTTGGCTGCAACTTAGGAATGTACAAAACATGTTCTCATCTTCCAAGTCAAAGCAAGAAAGAAAAGAATCTGTTTCTATTTGTCTAGCTGTCTATAGCCCAGGGGCAATAAATTCTATTGCAGGGACAAGGATGAAAAGTAATGTTTTTCATTTTTGATATCTGGATTTTACAAAAGAAAAAACACCAAGAAAAATCTTTATATGCTAGCTGCTGAATCAGCCTCCAAGGGTCCTTCACGGAGTGAACCCCAGTGCAGGTTCTCAGCAGACGCACTAGCTCCTAGCCCTAATTACAGCCAATTTTTTTATTTTTTTCTTCTTTGACAGATCCAGAGAGACACATGTGCCTTGGTAATTACAGCAAAAGTCTGGAAGGTTTCATTTTTCATTTTCCTACTGATTTGTATTAATGACCTTGGGCAAGCCACTTAACACCTCCGATAAACTTTCTACTTGGAATCGAGATGCTGGTTATATGGTAAAACTCAAGAAGCAGAGAGGGAATGTCTCTAAGCATCTCCTCGGGAGGGTTCAATCCGTTTTCTTGGGAAACAACATCTGGATGGGCTTTTCAGTGTGGGAAAGCCTGCAAGAACAGCGTATTGTCTTAAGAGTGTAACCTGTCGCAGTTTGCGTATCAAATATGAAACAGTATCACCACCTTTGCTCATATTCATAGGAAAAAAGATTTTAATCAGAAGTCCTCTTAGTCATCTGCGGTGTGATTTGCTCCTGGGAAGACAGAGCAGCCTCCAGTCTATGCCAGCTTCATCTCACACATGCCCTATGCTGCTTCTCAGCAGGAAAATGAATTCTACCTCCTAGACCCCACAGATGCACACGGCAGGTTCTACCTGTTATAAAGAAAAAGGCCTTGGGACACATAAGTGACTACCAAATACCTGCCAAAGAGATAGAAACTCAACTCTTCGGTGGCTTAATATTAACTTAGTATTTCTTAATGAAAATAAAATTGAAGAGAGGGGAGAGAAAAAAACCACACCCTTAATTGTGTCAGCCATGGAAGAAATCTGAGATTGAGGGCTCCAGAGAAGAGAAAGTCCTTTTGGATTAAAACTCTACATTTTATATTTTATCTCCAAAAGGCTATAAATGAGGTTTGGGATTTAAAAAAGATTTTGTATGATTTTGTAATTACCCAAGTTACTATTACCTGATTAACACAGGAATCCTAATAGTCTGTTGCGCTTTCATTTCTCCAGTTGTGGTTGTCATGGGGTTCGACACCTGTCACCTGTTCATTTACAGGCATTTTAATTAACCTACATTATGTATGCATTTTTTTTCCTTGGATTTAGTGCCTGAATTTCATATTAAAAAATAAAGTTAATAGCTACCTGAAGGAGGGCTGCTGCCAAAACATTCACAGTCGATCCTGCCACATCCATTTATCAGTACATGTCGCAGCAGCAGCAACCACCAGTGCTTAATTGGAAGAAGTACGGGATAGAATAAATTCCTTCTTGCAGTGATATAGGTCTGACACCCAGCGCTACAAATATAGTCTTTCATGGGGCTGTATGTGTAGCTGTAGACAACCTGGATACGGCTGGTTGCATTTGGACCTACTTTGTGGGTCCTAATTCAGAGCAAAGTCCTTTTGATTTTGCCTGAATATTGACAGAAGAATCAGGCCTGCTACTTTGAAAACATAATCCTAGGAAAAGGAGTAAAGAGGTAAAATACCAGGAACAAAATTTTATTTAGGTTAAATGGTTCTCCACAACCACTCAGAGCAGGCTGTTTTCACATTTTGCCACCTGTTGCATGTGGAACGGCCTTGCAAAGCAGAATTTACCCCGAAGGCCAAACAGCTGACAGGTCCCGCTTCCCTACGCCAACTAAAATACGGTTTATTCTAGAGTCCCAGGTACCCGCCCAGGTCTCTACGGAAAGTCCCCTGCAAAGACAGATCTGCCCAGCACAGGAGGGCATGTGAGGCAGAAGCATATGAGGCGTGAGGTTGAAGCAGACGCTCGTTTATACGCAAGTCAATTAAACGTACCTGAGAAAGCTCCCGGGCAGCGGGGGGAGCTGGCAGGGAGCGGCTGAGAACCATCCCTGGAACTGTCTGCCTCCTGGGCCGCGCAAGGAGCGTGTGGGACGCAGCGGTGAGACCATTCTACCACCTTGTACAACCTTATTCAAGCGCCTGGGAATGCCTTTGGCACTCTTTAATTTACTTGTAAAGACAAATCCTTACTGTCTAAACTTTTAAAGTGGCCTGTACCAGATGGGGAGTGGCTCCTCTGTTACAGTCTAGATCTGAAATGAATGCAAAACAGCAACACGTATTTACTGATCCACGCAGTTGTGCCAAGGAGCCATTCGCATCTTTAAATCTGGCACTTCACCACTGAGGTCTGTTCCCTTCTCCTTCCCCTCTGGGTGGAGGCAAACCTTCTCTGACTGAAGGGAAAAACAAAGGGAACGGAGTTGCCAGACTTAGCCATTTTACTAAAAAGCCAGTTTTAATTTTATAAGACAACGCACCGTGCTTTGCACTGTGAGTCACCAAGCTTGGGCGCTGATGGTTTCCAGGAGCAGCATGTTTGCAAGTCCAGATTCCACCCAGAGTGACCTCCGCCTGCTTTCTGAGCAGCGAGGAATTTGGAAGCACACTTGGGTTACCAGCAGCCGGGAGCATGTTTTGTTATCATCAACAAAGCGTGCTCAAGTGCAGACACAATGATAATGTCACGATGGCTCTAATATTTTAGTTAATATGAAGCAGTTAAGGGTTTTTTATTTTCATTTTGCACAGGCCCACGATGATCTTCAAGGCTGACAGATAAAGACACATGCATTGAAGAGACACACTGTTGGTGATTATGGATCTTATAACCCACTCGGGCCATTAACTCTCTGAATTCTCAATATTCTGCCCGCTCCAGAAGGAATTCACAGGTTGGTGTAAACGCAATTGCAGCATGATTTCAGTGATAGTACCTGACCGACAACCGCTCTCAGACCCTAAACGGACTCTCTAGTACTCTACAAATCCCTCCACCTTCGGTAGCCAGGCTGGAGGACAGCAATCGCAACTCACACCCAAAGCGGCGCAAAACCCACTCTGCTGCACGGCGCTGAGGAGCGTACCAGTGCTTGGAAAGAGACTGGGGGCACAGCACAGTTTACGTGGAGACATTTGTGTTTTAAATCAGGTAATCAATATACACGTCATCACATACAACTGTCCCTTTTGACAACAGATAAACAGAAATTACTTGTCAATTGGGTCTGCGAGCACCAGAATACAGCTTCCAGTGAGACACCTCTCTCAAGTCTCAGAAGGAAGGGTGGGAAGCCACAGACCGCCTTTCAACGCTGCAGGCACAGTACCGACTGCGAAACTCTTTTGTGTTAGACTTTACACGATCCATAGACGGGACTGGAGAGAATGAACTGTTTGGTCACATCCACATGAATAAATATATCAGACCCATCACCCAAACGATGCAGAGAACGGCTTATCCTCCACTCAAACAGGCCACCTGTCAGTGCACCAGAAAATTGCTCTATTCATTTGAATTCGTTCTTCAAAACCTGCTCCTGTTCACACAGAAGCACAGACATAGCAACAACAACTAATAATAAACCCACCAGCAGCGCACCGCCCCTCGGCTTCACACCCTCCTGGCTAAAGGAAAATTAATAAGAAGCCTGATACAAGTCCTTTAAAAAGAAAAGCAAAGGAGAGCAGAGCTCAAGAAAACTGACGGCAACATTGATAAGGAAAACAAAAAAGACCTTTCATTTAAGGCAAGAACTCCAGCTTGTTTGTAACAGGAGGGAATTTAGCCTGCTCGCTATTCCTCTCTTCTCCCCTCTTTACCTCCAGCGTACGATAACCGCCTTCTCTTCCGCACACTCACAGCCCTTTGTTTGGTACTTAATAGCTCAGTCTGGGGCTGGGGAAGGGAGATGGGGACGGGGGGCACTGGAGCTGATGCCAGGTTTGACAATTCAGCACTTTCCGGGCCGGGCTGCCTGCAGCCTCGCACGTGAAGAGCCGGTTCCCCTTGCGCAAAGCTCCAGCAGCCCCAGCACGGCAGCGCTTCTCCAGCCACTCTGCACAGATGTCAAACGACTGCGGAGTGCGGATCCAGGCCCCCAGATTTTAATTCTTAAAGGATTAATTGCTGAGAATGAGAGAAGAGCTTTTTCTTCTTAGCAGCGACTCTGCTCCTCAGAGCCTGGATCTAAGCCATCCTTTTCCCTCTCTGATTTGCCCCTCCACTTCTCGGAGCCATCTTCGCCTGCAGTGTCTCTTGCATCGACAGCCAGGCAAGTACAGCTGGGAACCCTCTCAGGGCCTATAACTTCAACTGCACATAGTCTCCTGCTTCAGGCAATGATCTGCTCTGGTTCTTCCTACTGCAGCAGCTATTTCTCACTACCAAGAAGGACAATAAACCCCCCAAAACTCCATCTCCCCAACCGCGATTCCGAATGTTATGCATTTGTGTCAGTGCCTTTGAGTCACGCAGGAAGCATGGCCACGAGGAGGAGGGGTGTTTGCCAGGCAGAGCCAAGGACTCGCATTTCAATCCACCTTGCCAGCAGCAAAACAAGAGCGTAATTCTTACTGTAGTGCTTCAGAGCAGGGCCAGGGAACATCGAGGGAAATGTCACCACGACTGGGCGCACGAGGCGAATGCGACCCTCTAAAATTAGCAGGAACTCCCACATCCCCTTTTTAGTGCTGCAGTAAGTAATTCTCCACGAGTAGGGAAAATAAAGGCTGGAGCATACGGTTTCTATCTGTGCTGCACAGAAACTGATTAAAAATGCTAACAACCATGATTGTCCAACAACCAGGAGCTCCCAAGAGGCTCATACACACAGATGGTGATTAGTTTGGGATGGCCAGAACAATCACTAGTACCATGTTGCAGTAACACCCACAGACTATCTGTCACAGTCCCAAGAGACACTTAAAGGCTGTTTACTTCATACAGTTAACTTGAACCATAAGCTTTACAAGCCTCTTTGATACATTTTTAATCACTCTCCTCATAAACCTATAACATTTCCCCGCACCGATACATGTTTGGGTTCTGTGTATCACAAACTCCTCATCAGGCTGGAGGGCGGCTAAACGCGGCCGTCCCCGGCGAGCCCGCCGTGCCGCCGCGAGCCGCGGCTGCAGCTGCGGAGCCTGGGGCTCCCATCGGGCCCCCAGCCCACGCTGCCGCCCGGGCGGACCGTGATCCATCACGGCTCTCCCTGACAATCGACAGATCGATAGTGGCTGTCTAACAAATATTAGGATAGTTAAATTCACCCAATTGTTCATCTTCGCAGGACTTACTTTTTCCAAGTAATTCTGCTGCTCCAGGCTAAGCGAATACTTTTATTTAACGGCCGGTGCATTGTTTGGGAAGGGGTTTTTTTCAGTTAGGCCCAATACGCCGAATGTTTCCGAGCACTGTGTGCGTCGTAGCTTCCAGTACTATATTTCTTCCAGAGATCATAATCTTTCTTTAAACAAAATGAACAGGTTTGTAATTTGGACCTCTCAAGAAAGAATCTCCAAACAGCAAAGCAACCTTGCCCTTCCCTACCAGGCAAACTGCGGGGTCCTGATTCGCAATTCATCTCACGTGAGCAAACAGGGCTGTTTGTCCATGCGAAGCTCCGAGTGCGAATTGAGGAATTAATCACTCCTAAAACTCTGTCCAGAGCCAGGTCTGGGGAACCAGCACCAGACACCAACGCTTAGTTCTGTCATCTCAGCAATTGCTCCAGGGAGTTACTGCAGTGAAGTCATTGGGAAAGCAGGTTAATTTACGGCAGAAGGAGATGCGGGGCATCGGGCTGTGGAAAGCCACTTTTGCTGCCTCTTTCACTGGTGTAAATTTAAATAACTCCCACAGAGAAATCTGAGATTCACACTGAGCAAATGTTAGTAGACTCTGCTTCTCCTTTGTTGTCGTTTTTTTCTCCTTTAATTGCCTCATCTGTTTGGAGAGAATATGTACCCACAAATGGATTTTTTTAATGTTTCCTTTGCCACCTATAAAGTTGTGTCTGCTTCTGTCCCTTACCCGTATGAGATCACTTCCCACCTCTGTGCAGTATGAGGTAGCCTGGTTTAGAGGTCTCAGTACGGATCACGGAGAGTCACGGCTTCACTCGGTGACCTTCAGTGAGGGAAAACGGGATGGGGCTTTAGTACCCCATTCAGAGAAGTGGAATGAAAATACTGAAAAGCTAAAAGGTGAATGAAATGTGGAGGAATTGATCAATATATGGCTCCGAAAATTAAAATGCTACAATACCGAAGTGCCAAACAGTATTATGGATATGTACGTGTCTTGGCAGTTGTATTAATGGCAAAAATAATTCTTTCTTTCTAGAAAAATTGCAGAAAATACACAGTTGCTATAGGAGTTAGCTTACTACCACAGAAACTTCCCCTATTTACTAAAAATATATGTTGCCGTAAGAATTTGATGCGGATTTTGAAATGCAAGACTCACTTCTCTTCTGTTGGGGAGCTGTTTTTTTTTCATTACCTATTTTTAAAACGTATCACAGATCTGACCTTAAAAGTAATTTAAAAACATAAGTGCTGGAAATTTCCAAATGTAAAGAAATAAATTTCCTTCATTTTTGCCTCGACTCACATGTTGCAAATTTTAAGCGTAAGAATCCCTACTGGCATCTCCATAGCACTGACTGTCTAGGAAGATGCCCAAAGCCCTTTGTATCTCAGCTTTGCTTTTAAAGGCTAGCGAAGACATTAGATTATATATCGCTTAATTTAAGATCACATTAGATGTACAACCTAGCCTTACGGAGACGTGACAAGTCTCACCAACATGTGTGTGGGACTTGGACACCTAGTTCTCATCTTATGCTCCCCTACGATGGTGCTGGGACCTTTCACACTCCCATGCAGCTCTACAGATCGTCGTCCTTTAAGACCCGAGATACTAAATGAAAAGGAAAAATACTCGACAGCAGTTTGGTGGTTGGTGTGTCGAGACCGCCCACCAGCGTGCTGGCCAGCGCTGCCTCCGTTGCTTCCCTGCATACTCTTGTGTCTGTGCATCCATCTGTTTCCTATCTCCTGAAATGGTGAGATCATGGCAGGGACTATCTTTGTTTTGTGAGTGTTCAGCACCTACCAAAAGGGGCTCTTGTCTCTTCTCGAGATCCAAGGAACTACGCTAATTCAATATTGATGATGGCACCCAAAGTAAAAGGAGCCTGAATGGTGTGAAGACCACTGGAAGACTGCTTGAGCGGCCGTGAGCTCCAGCCCCCGGGGCAGAAGCACACCGTCGATGCGATGCAGCAACAACTCACCCTGTCTCACTGGAGCTCAATAATTCATGCTGGTGACCAAACTGCGTGCTTTGGTGTGACGCAGCAAATCCACAGCAGGGATGAAAACAGAAGCCAGATCAGCCGAACCCTGCTCTGTGCCTCAACCAGCAGAACACACTTTCTCCTCGACGAGACTCCTTCTGCATAATACCGAAGCTTTGGGCCCTGTTTTCCAGAGGCAAATATTAACATAGAAAAACTCTTCCCCACCCAACTTGCTTAGCTAAGAACGTATTGCCCAATCCAGCAGCCAAAAGGAAAGCAAGATGATTAATGGAAATGTGCCTTGCTTACTTGTGAGCTCTCTCTATTCCCCCACCCACACATATACATAAACTTTTACAGCTTTGGCTACTTAAGATCTTAACCAGAAAATCTGTGCGGGGTTATAAACTATGGTAGGAACCCTCAGGCAACAGGGTCCCTACATTAGCAACCACTCTGTATTGAACAATCCTATTGATACTCATCAATCATTTACTTGAAAAGAAGAAGAAAATATATTAAAAGGGACTGCAGGGGATTTATCTTCCCATACTGATAAATTGTTAAAAATTAATGAACTAGAGCAACTCTGAAGGCAGCGTAAAGCAAACAAAAAAAACCCCAACCACCACAAAATCCCCAGAGGCCCTCAGAGAGCTCTTAAAGGGTGCTTCTGTGTTAAAGATACTTTGTCCTCTCTGGCCTGCTGGGCTTTTTGCTTTTGGTTTGGTGTGTGTCTGCTAGTGTCGATGATATTCTTCATCCACTGGTCTTTTCCTGGCACTTTGCATCCCAGGCACAGAATCATTTTTTAGTTTGTTCCTGGAGGAAGGGAACAAAGATGCCACAGTTTGAAATCCCCATTCACCGAGCAGTTTTGACCTGCATATGGGTACTGTTCTTAATTTGGCAGAAAGCTATTTAAGAAACTTCCCACCCTGTCAAATCCTGCAGCACAGCTACAGCCACAAAATTCAGCAAGGTGCCCAAACTTTGTGCAATGCAAAGCTCCCTGGCAGCTTACAAATAGCCCGAGGGCTGTGCTTAGCTCACATTAAATGGAACAGATTGCAGCTGCCTCTTCTATCATACAAAGTTGTGGGCACAGAGATCAGAGGTCCCGTCATTCACTGCTCTGTAAAGTCCCTGTCACTCTGTTTGCTGTATCTCTGCCTTTGTCATTCCTGATCATCAAAAACATGTTCGTGTTACTTACCCTTTCATCTGACTTGAGCATACTCATATCCAGTAATAACAAAGAAATGATTATGAATACTGTCCATTCCCTGGTGCAAATGGAGATTATGGCAATTTTATTTTCTTCTCTCTAATGCCACACAAAGGAATGATGTTACCGTTTTGCCAACTCGAGTATATGCTTTGTTTTGTAAACTCTAGAAGAGCGTTGGACACGTGCCCTTGCACCTATTCATCACACCGCGCAACAGAGCGCTGCAGAGCCGATCAGGCTCAGGCACTGCAGGCTGCTGACTTCTCATGGCAAGTGGGACTGCTAGCGGGAATATATATATGCACGTGTTGTGGATAAACTGGTGAAAGTATTT
Organism: Platalea leucorodia; assembly: GCF_965183815.1. NCBI lineage: Eukaryota > Metazoa > Chordata > Aves > Pelecaniformes > Threskiornithidae > Platalea > Platalea leucorodia. The sequence continues at coordinate 2,445,181 of NC_138838.1, forward strand.
ACGCGCTGAAAGTGCAAACCCATGTTGACAAAGCAGAAACTCATGTTCCTACCTTTCATCCCTTTCATGAGTAAAAGAAACTGAAAGAAATCTAAAGGAAAATTAAACCAACCAACCAACAACCAACCGACCCAAGGGAGATTTTTTTTTAATATATATATCAAAACAAAAGATTCAGTTCTGAATATGATTATGAAAATAAAGGGGTTTTGCAGATCGAAAAACAGTTACTTGTAGTCACTGCTGCTAGGTTTTTTCGCCAAAAAAACCCACCACACCAAAAAACCCAACATAAACAATTCCTTTTTCATGTGCATGACAGAATTCCAAACATTGCCATTCCGTATCTTTACAAGATAGAAGTGTTTCATTTTCATAGGAAAAGACATAGTGAAGTTTTGTCCCAAATGGAATTAATCCAAATACAGTGAAATCTATTTACAATCAAATCATGATTTCTCAGTCTACTCTGGACTACAATATATTCAAACACAATTTTTCCTTCCTACTCCCTTGCATGGAGTTTCTTCTATGAACGTTCTCTTGAGAAACACCCACTCCCACCCTTCATGTGTCCGTGGCAATAACAGGCAAAAACCTAGAAGACTAAACAGAGAAGATCAGGAGAAGTATTCAGATTGAAAATGAAATTAAAAAACGCTACGTGTTTGCGTGTACGTACGTGTCTTTGTACATACCAGATCATGTGTACTGAAGGACACAAAAATTTATTTAGTTTTCAGCTGCTCACAGATGGTAACCTCCCATCCCTGCTCCCATGAATCATTTAAGCCTTACTCTGAAGCCTCCCAAATAAGACTTAAGCGATGCAAGGGGCCTCGAGCTAGCCCCTTTGCACACAGGTGAAATCCGCCTAAATTCTTCATTATGTAGGGGAAAAAATGAGGCCTATCTAATAAAATTAATAGCAATAATAATACTTTGCATTTCTAAAATGCCTTCCAGCTCAGAACTCAAGGCTTGATAATTAATGTCTCTTTAATTTTATTTCTATCGATTAAAGATCCAGCGGAACAAAAAAAGAGTCTATTAACAAAAGATAATGTGATTTTCAATAGGAGTTCGTTAAAGTGAGGAGCACTAATCTTGCCATTTCAGCTGTAACAGACAGACATCTAGACAGTACATATGTCCATACATTCCCTAAATTAGCGCACCCTCCACTCAGCGGTTGTTCTGGGAAATTAGGCGGTTGTGTATAACTGTAATGAGGTCATACAGGGTCTGATATCCACTGGGATTTAATTAACTCTGAATCTTATAAATATTGTGCTGAATTATAGTTAAATTTGCATAAAGGTTAGAAGCAACCTGGACCAGCCCCATTTACCAGAACGGGCTAAAAACAAAACCGCGGAGTAAAGACCTTTTAAACAATGTTTTCGTATTGCAGTACAGTCTTGTTTTGATCTGGGCCTGAAAATATACTTAAGGGGAGGGAAGGTTGAGAGGGAGGGGGAGAAGGAGGCTATATTTCAAACAGACTTTCTAGATAACTTCAAACAGACTAATAGAATGGCGGTTTGCAGCCCTGAGATAACCCGTTCCTCCAATGGCCTTACACTCAGTAAAAGAAGATTGTATCAAATATATACACAGCTATCAAGAAATCTTTTCCCCTTTTTTATTTTTATTATTAAAGTAATGCCAGACGTAAAATATCATTGCCAGGCAGACCAGAATGACAAAAACGATAAAGGAGGAGGCAAAAGCGATATCTGTGGGAGGCTCTGCTCCAGACGAAAGCAGGTCTGTGGCCTCCTTTCCTAAAATTCTTGCTTGGATTGTACCCAAGCACAAGTTTCTGAGGAGAACCAAGCGAAGACGACACAGGGTCTTCAAGACTTGGGCCCACTTTACGACATGCTCTCACAATCCTCAATTAATTTAAAACTACTGTAGTCCTAGCCAAAGGATTTCCACCCTAAGTACACCTTGGAATGATGCAGAGCCAACGCAGCCATCTCTAGTTGCGTGGCCACTGAGGTGAGACGGATAGAGCTGGGAAAGGAGACAGCCAGCATCGTGCAGCCGCCTTGGTTTGCAGGCTCTGGGCTGCAAGGGCAATCGAAGGGCAGCTGGAAAGGCCACTGGTCTTTCCCGTCCCTCCATCTCCTGCCTAATACGCTGTGGCTGGGGCATTGTTTGCTTTTAGCGGGCAGAAATAGCAGCACCCTCTCTCGTGGCTGCACACCACCACTGAACTTTCACTCGAGAACCGTATAATTCATCGGCAATATCCCTGCTTGCTGAGGTTCACCCGGCAGCACCTTGCCAGCCAAGCCAGACCGCTAATCTTCTGTCAGCAGGACCCTGCTGGCATGACCTTCTGTCCTTCCCTGCAGCAGTCCCACAGATGTGAGCCAACCTCCGTTTCCTGGCCGGCCTGTCGGACAGCAAGGAACTAGATGAGCTCCGGTGCCCCTGCCAATACTCTCCATAAGCTCCAAGTGAGTTTTTCTCTCTGCCAATATGTACGGTGCTGTTCAAGAACAGCTCTGTATGCTGGTCACACGCTCTTGGATCTGCTCAAGGATTGTCCCTGAAAACCATCTGGCACCGGCGTCAGCCAAGGCATGCCACAAATTGCAAAGCAGAGCTTGCATCACAGTAATTCATCCCAGCGCATGAGCTGACATGGGCACAGGAACAGAGGAGGAAGGGACAACCTGTAGAAATCACTGGATGGATGAGGCCATCAGGACACGTTGTAGTACCTGGAGCAACCTTGCTAAGTGAGGTGAAAAAGAATAAAGCTCGCTGTTGCCAAACCTGCAGTGGAAGCTTCAGACAGATTCACCCTGGCAGGCTGGATCGCACTCCTTCATGTTTCACTTTATCTGGCACTGCACTCCGATGGACGTGCTGGAGCAATTGCCTCTTTCATTCCTTGCCTTGCTACACTGTTGGGTGAGGAATGCTTTAGAAATTATTTTAGGTAACCAGACTAAGCAATACGACCTATAAAGCAGTTGAAAAGCGCATCAAAATATGAATAAGAAATAAATTGTGTTAACTAGACTCATTAACAAAGATGTCTGATTTTCTACGACAGTTGCATGGAAAACAATCTTCAGCAGGGCTGCAACCAGAGTGGGTCGAGGCGGTTATCAAAAGAGGACAGGCACACCAAGGCCCACCCTGGAAGCACAATTCCCACAGGAGGAGGGGACGACTGGAATGAACTGGAATGGCAGGCAAAGACCTGCTCTGAACATCAAAGTGCCTTGCCGTGACTCTGCTCACAACGTCATTCGCTTCATAAAGCAGCACAAGACAGAAAACCGTAAGGAAAATTAGTCTGTAATGCTTGTTCTAGGAACCTTCTATGTGACAGCTACAGCTTCACAATCTCTCCTTCCATTTCAAATACTTATAAAAATTAAGGAATGGGAAAGATAAAAGTTCTCTGAATTATGCTGCACATTCAGATCGTGTGTAAAGTGCAGCATTAATAGATACCCATAAATGTTTACCTGAAAGCAGAGTTATACTTCCACAACTCAATGGTTCCTCAATATGTCTCGCTGCCAGCTACAGTTCTCCAGCAAATCAGTAAAGCCATGGACCAAAGGAAACTCTTTTGAGCTCCAAGGAATCCTACACCACTTTTCACTCCCTGTATGTATTATTGTTATCATTATTACAAAGCAAAATTGTAATGCTTACGGCACAGTCTGGCCAGAGAACATGCAGCTGCTTTGTTCTGGAAAGTGGCATTTAAAACTGGTACTTTCCTCTTCAGACTTGTTTCTTCCCTTGTGAAAGCGCCCTAAGTGCATGCTGGGCATCACGTAAGCATCGCTGAAGCTCCACCTTCAACCCGTCCTGTGGTTGTCCCCTGGGCTTCTACTAGGGAGCAATTTTCACCTACTGAACTTCTCTACAACTGAAACCTGTTCAGCGTAATGGGCAAAATAACTTAGTCTTTGCCCGGCTCTGCATCAGCACGCACACCCACTTCTCCCCGCGCAATGCCTCTATGAATAGGAACTATTGTGTGTAGGCTGAAGCCCCTCGCCAGCATGGGTCTACAGCTAAGCAAAACTCATCAACCTCATGCCATTCATGGCCAGAGTGGGAAAGTACTTTAATGTGATTGTGAATTAAGCAAGGAAAACTAGACGGAGGAAAAAATAGACTGAGGAAGTCTTTTCAAATATAGGACCCAAAACTAACATTTGGAAATTTCCAAGGTCTTAGGAAAAACAGAAAGAGCCGTTCAGCTACATTTGTTCTGGCCTTATCCAGCTCTCTTTGCTGAGCTCGGTTGTCATCACATTTCACATTATGATGGTGTTGTGAACTACAAAGAAAACAAGGGAATTGGCAAGTGTGCTGGTTTTGGCTGGGATACAGTTAATTTTCTTCATAGTAGCTGGTATGGGGCTATGGTTTGGATTTGTGCTGACAGCAGTGTTGATAACGCAGGGATGTTTTAGTTATCGCTCAGCAGTGCTTACACAGAGTCAAGGCCTCTTCTGCTTCTCACCCCACCCCACCAGCGAGTGGGCTGGGGGTGCACAAGGAGCTGGGGGGGGCACAGCCGGGACAGCTGACCCCAGCTGGCCCAAGGGATATCCCACACCATAGGACGTCATGGTCAGCACAGAAAGCTGGGGGAAGAAGGAGGAAGGGGGGGGACGTTCAGAGTGATGGCGTTTGTCTTCCCAAGCCACCGTTGTGCGTGACAGAGCCCTGCTCTCCTGGGGATGGCTGCACACCTGCCTGCCCATGGGAAGCAGCGAATGAATTCCTTGTTTTGTTTTGCTTTGCTTGCGTGCAGGGCTTTTGCTTTACCTATTAAACTGTCTTTATCTTGACCCATGATTTTTCTGACTTTTACTCTTCTGCTTCTCTCCCCCATCCCACCTGGGGGGAGTGAGCGAGCGGCTGGGTGGGCCTTAGCTGCCACCTGGGGTTAAACCATGACAGCAGGTCAAGTATTTTGCCAGCTTTTCAGAGAGAAAATGTGTCCAACCGAGAGGTGCTGATTCTACCTTCCTAACAAAACACAGACTGCTTCCACTGACTATCGTTGGTATGACTCTCTGCACCTTCCTGTTACTGGTAATTTTTTAAAATAACCTTGATGATTTTAAACCTGACGGAAATGACAAATTAATTTTAACATTTCTGGATAGAACGGGCCAACTGTGGATGGAGGTAAATAGTGTCATTTGCAATGAAGACAACATATTGCCTCCAGGATAGTGGATGGAGAAGAAGAAAAAAATCTAATCAACTTTATATTGGAGCATTTAATCTGGATGGGATTACATATGGCTGTGAAGTACTGAGAAGATGGACCCAGTGCAGCAAGAGGTCCCCTCCAGACCTTACCTGCACAAAGCTCACAGTGGGAAGCAGTTGCTGTGCATCTCCTGCCATAGTTTTCCCAACCTGCCTAAGCAGGAGTGGCCCACCCTTAGCTGTTAACACCCAGACCAGTTTAGTTAAAGGCATGAGCAAACATCTACCCGGCAGACGACGACTTCTCCTCGCCCAGGACGCCAGCTGAACCTGAACCTTCACAAGCCTGAGCCGAGGCAGCCTGAGCGAAATGGCACCCGATACTGCTGAGCTCCAAACCCCACACAATGTACAAGCTCTGATGTTTATGTGAACCTCAGCTGGGCCACAGTACACAAACTTGGCAGAAACAGTCCACAAAACCCCGGGATAGTTTTCCTCTGGCTGAAGGGGCTCGGGAAGGGCTCTGTGGGCGCTAGGGCCAACACAGGGAGGGAGGGAGGGAGCACCGTCCCCCTCCCCTTCACCACCCCAGGATCTTCACACCACAGTCTCCTCACTTATATCCTTACTACCCAGTAGGACAGCATAGAGAACAGATCATTAAAGAAAATCTTTTCTTTTTTGACCTGAGGATATTTTAATTTGCATAATTCAGTGATCCGGTTTCAGCCTGCTCCACAGACCACAGAGTCAACACAACGGGAAGGGTGGCAAACACCGGCGTTGAGTCACAGATGAGACACTGAGGGTGCGAAGCCTTTACGGCAGCTTTGCTCTCAAAGCCAACGTAGCGTCTACCCATGGCTTGCCAAAACAGCAGCGAGTGTAAGGCAGTTTGGTAAGAAATATGACAGATCACAATGTTTCAGAAATTGATGTCACCTGCTCTTCTGACACCCAAAATCCACGATTCACTAAAGCAATATAGTTGAAGCTGATGCTGGGGTGTTTAGATGTTCCTGTTTCCAAAAAAGAAGCTACACTGCCTCTTGTCTGCAGAAAAAAGGGGAAAAAAATGGGGGCGAGGGGGGGATAAGAAAGCAAGCACATCTTGTAGGTAAAAATTGTGTTACTTAGCTTGGAGCTAACCCCTACGACATACATTACTGTCTTTCTGTTCAATCAGTGTTCTGCTACAAGAATCAGTTACATTCAATCATCTGAAAGAGCTATTAAAATGCTGATAAAAAATTCATAAAGTAACACACAGTAATGAATCAGGAGAATTCAGTAAAGTGAGACCTACCCTTAGAGCAGGGCAAGAATGAAGGTGAACGATCGTTTGGGCCTAGCGGGCATGAAATACCCTTTTGGAAGATGAATAATTCTGTTTTGGGCTGATAAGTTGAACTAATTTATAATGCTGTTTTAGGTCCACTGCTGAAATATTTCAAATCCCTCAACTTTAAAATGCATTGCCTGTCAGAAACAGGTCTCTTAACAGTTTCCTCTTAACATTTTTCAAAATGTAACCTAGACCAATTTGCATGATTTACTGCTTTATTGTATTATACCGTGCATGATTTAAAATGGGAAATAAAATTTTTAAAAAAGAGAGACAAGGTGGTGTGAAAGAATTGCTGCAGAAGAGATGCAATGTTTTTCAGATCTCTGCACAATACAAAAAGGTGCTTTTCCTGCCCTGGATCAGGACGGAGAGGCGTAACGCAGGCAACCTTGCGGGAACAAAGTAGTGGTTTGTCATAACAAAGCACAAAGGTATTTGCCTAGAGTGGCTTCCGCCGTGCGGGAGGCTCGCCGTTCCCCGGTGGTGTTGACTGAGGCCACTGGGAGCTGAAAGCAAAGAGAGCTGGGGGCCCACAGCATCTCGCAATGTGCTCGCTATCTTGTAAGTCTATGGGGATCAAGATCGATTTGAGCTTTGCAGGCTCCAAGGTACAAGGCATGGCTTGTCTCTCTCTGCAGGTGTTTTTCTGACAAGTGGGTAGAGTCGTACAGTTTCCCAGCTGACTTCTCAAGAGTCAAGTCAGAGAGCCTGAGGGAGGAAAAGCAGCAGCAGCAAAGCCATCTCCTTTCTGCTTTCACTTAAGAGATATTCCTCCGAGAGTGAGCGACTCCTACATTGTCAAGCTCTTTTCTAAAGTGCCCGTCTCTGTAATTGCACACAGTTTCATGGCCAAAGCATTTCCATGCCCGCTCAGTCTGCACTCCAAAATATGGCTGCACGCAAACACCGTGGGACGTGTCGGGATGGCTGCCACAGCACGGAGGACAGCAGAGTGGTCGGTGTGGCTGAGGATGTGCTGTGCTCTGCCTGGTGTTAGTGAGCTGAGATTGCCTCCCGGACAGCGGCTACCCCAGTGCTGAACACCAGCAGCTCTTGTCCACACCAACCCGTCTATCTTGGACAACGGCCTGTCAGGTAACCTAAACCTTCAATTCAGTAACACTCCCTAATGGAGGCAGGTGGTTTCTTTCCCTTCAGCGTTAAAAGATGTATAACGGAAGAGGTGGACTCTTTAGAAAGTAGTACGGTAACACAGATGTTACTCATCCTTGGGTGAATGCCCCTGAACAAAGTCATCTTGCCATTTGGTTCCACTCATTCATTTTACAAAAAACATAAACCTTTGCTATTGCGACTTTAATGACAGGTTGCCATTTTAATGGGTTCTTTCCCATTAAATGCTCATGGTTGATATTGCAGCTATTTGCCCTCAAAGCAGGAAAGCAAAATGGTGAAAATGTGCAAAGGAAATCAAAAAGTGGTGTACCCCTCATTCCTAAGCTAAAACTCTTGGTTCTGACACCAGCTGACTTCAGTGGACAGTGTCAGATACGCTTGCAACACCTTGAACTGAGTTTGCACAGCTGGTGTTCATGACCTACAGCTCTAATTTCCTTCTTTACTGGGGCTAGAAGCATTCGTTCCCTCTGAAAATGAAGCCAATGTGTTTCAAGTTGGAGACTGAAAACAGAGACTATCCAATTCATTTCTAGCTCCTAAGACTACATTGGTGTGACTGATATTAAAGTGTTGCCAAAGAATAAAGAAAGATACCCTCCCCAGCTGTAAAACAAGGCCATGACTCTGAAGGGCACCGAGTTGTTCATTAGAGGTTTCTACAGAAAATATTAAGGGCACCAAATGATCCCACCATTTCCAGCTTCCCTTTCAAGCGATTCATCTCCAGATCAGACCTGGATTCAAAACCCCACCATTGGAATGGACCCTCATTACCTGTGCTATCAGCACCATCCATAAACGTATCCTTTACCTCCTAATTAGGCCAACAAAGGAGGGCTTTTAATAGCTAAATGTGTTATAAATGCAGCATTAGGGATAGAGACTATTGACCTTTTTACTCCGAGTGATCTATATACCCCTTTGTTCTGCTAAACACAGCTTCCTCTTGTCAGGGCATCACTGGTAAAGGGAATATAATCTGTTCTCTGATTGCACACAGGCTTTCCTTGTACTCAATTAGAAAAATAAAGGAAGAAGTTATCTGTACATCTTGCAACGGAAGTCCCCCCCCATCCTTAGTACATACAAAACTCACGATCAGCACTGAAAGCCTGAATTTTGCTAGTACTTGTTGAAGTCAATGAGGATGGCTACTGCTTAGTACCACACAAAATCTGCCTGTTAGTAACCTCAGATGACCTGGAAAGACTACAGAACAATCCTGCGTATTTTCATACCCTCTGATTTTTATATCAGTTGAAATCTTGGAAATCATATACGTATTTTTAAATACGACTGAGATCATCAGTTGAAAAAAAGAAAAAACCCTCAAGGAATTCAAACTCCACATAATATGTGATAACAAGGCTGTTATTGTGAAGGACTCTCTAATCGTGTATTTATTCACCTGCTCCCCATTAGGCAGATCTGTTAAACCAGCACTTTGTCCATCAGCACTTGAGTGCTTAGAGCTGAGTATGCCTCTCTCGTAATTGCTGGCACCAGCGAAAGCCAAATGCTGAAACCTCTCTGAACGGAGCTTGCATTGTCAAGCATGCCTGAGAGATTCCTGCCGCGTTCAGCTGTCAGAGATGCCACAGCCTCACCACTAGTTCACCTGACAGAAGTTGTAAAGAAAGAGTGTAAAAACGGGAAAAAAAGAGGAGGAGGGGAAAAAAAAAGAGAGAGGGGGCGGGGGAATGCAGGAAGGGTCAATCCTCACCTGATACTTTCCTCTCCTCCTCACTTTATAAAGTTAAATGCTGTCTGAGATTTATTGCTGTGAAAAGGAAAGTTAACCACATAATCAATAAAAAAAAAATCCAATTACAGTCTATGGTGGAGCAACATTGCATATAATAAAAGTCTCACTTACAAGGATCTTAACCTACTCGGTAGTTCAGTTATGCAGTGGATATTAAGTCACACAGCTATGAACATGAAACCAGTGGCGCCAGACTGGGCTTGCATTCACAGCAAAAGCAATGAACGTTTTCCTACCGGTGGGAAGGGAAAAGGCACAGACACCGCAATAAAGTCTTACTTGAACCTACTAAATCAGCTCACAACGAGCATCACTGAGTGTTGACCAGCCTCTCCAGCAAGACAGGTCGTTACAGTCCTACTATCCTCCCTGGAAAGGCATTTCTCTTAGTTTAGGTGATTCTTTTCATGGCACGTAGAGGTATTTCTCCCTTTCTTTCCATTACTCACCGTTCATCCAGGTGGAGCTTTTGCTACCTATAAGAAGTATTCCCAGAAAACCCATCAACTTTGTTTCAGACACTCAGACACTCCGTAGTGCAACTGGAAGTCTGCGATACAGTAGATTTGGGGGGAAAAGTGTACAGCTCTAAACCAGAGGAGAAAGCATAACTACTTCATTCGCAGAGCACAGAATGGCTTTGTAGAATTTAAACCTGGCTTTGCCCCTGTTTATCATAGGACACCGGGGAAGTCATAGCATATCTCAGTTCCTCTACTTGTAACAGAAGGATGAGACTATCAGCGTATTTTAGTGAAATTAATTTCCTATCTATGAAAAAAATGCACACTGGTATCATCCCGTGAAGAATGTTTTTAAATGCTGGAAGTATCAGGCTATAGTTTCATATTCATTACTACAGGATGACCACTCCCGTGTCTTCTGACAATGCAGATTTTATTTGAATTGGGCAGGAACAAACTGGCAAGAAATACTTATGTCCTACCTTGGCTGTGGGGGGAAGGGCGACGCCTGGTCCATGGCAAAATCAGGATGACAACACTTGATCCAGCACGCAGTTCTCCAGGACAAAGTTATCCCTTTAAAATTTTTTACTACATTTGAGTCAGCAGGGTTTCTAGTACATTAGACTTTGTGTCATATGACCATGGATTTTTTAAAATCCAAACTTAAGTGCCCGAAACAAGATTTACCTTCCATGGAACCACTGTCTTAGTTCTTCTTGACCTGATAAGAGTATGAGCACTGGAATAACCTCCATCTGACATAACCTTGTGTTTTTGCTGTACAATACGAAAGCTGAATTTGTGACTTTTCCCATGAAGTCACTAGAGAGAGGAGGTTGTTCACACCATATGATGATACAAGAAAAAATGTGGCACGTGTTAGAGAAAACTCCTGCTAAAACATGCAGAGCAGAGATGTGAGGAAGCAACGTGAGCCTTCGCAGCACAGGTTTAGCATCACAAGGCAACACTGAGCATGTTAGAGTAGATGACAATGAGTTTTAAACTGGGTAACACCTGAAATTAAATGGGTCTGCTTTCAGTTACAGCAGTATCAACCAGGGGCAGGTCCCTCACTGGAAGAGACCAGACGCACTGCTTCTGCCCCAGCTCAGCAGAGCTACGGCACTCGCCGTGAGACAGGCTAGAGACCGGAGGGCACATCAGCACACTGCCCCGTGCTGGTGTTCAAAGACACGAGACGTGCATGCGAGCAGCATGCCACCGTTGTCACACCGGGCTTCTCGGCAGGACGTGATGTGTCACACAGGCACACCTGCGGAGCTTAAAAGGCCAAGACAAGAGAAAGAGAGAGAAGCATTCTCATTTCAGAAATAGTAAAAGGAGAGACTTCCTTCTGGGAGTTTTGCCCTTTAACTCCATTTCATTTCTATGGGAGTTGGCACCTAAATACCTCTGAGAGTCTAGCCTTGGTTTATCTGCATCACACAAATGCTGGGGCAGAGCTGGGAGTCCAACCAAGGCTATGAAGCTCAGTCCAGTGCCTCCCATTCAATGGCACTTTTTCCTCAAGGGTCTTTAAAGATGCAACGCACTTGTATAAAGTGACACAAATTAATCCAAACCTTGAAAAGGTTTTGAAACTTGGGCTCGTGGAGTCACCTAATGACAATCCCTGCTAGAAACTGGCTCCCAGTCTCTTCATTGATCATCTGTTTGGTTGGGGTTTGTTCTTAAAGATTTGCCTGGACCAGCTGCAACAAGGAAAAGCGTTGTGGACATGAGGAAAATGTAAATTCTTTTCCAGATTTTAGTCTAATCTCCTCTAGTCTAGTTTAAGCCCTAAAGAGAAGGCAATTGCCAAAACCAAAGCAATCTGTCTTTTCTTTTTATACGTGTTGTATCCCCAGTATCCCTGTTGCAAACAGTTCATGGCTAATTGAGTAACAAGAGAGGTGCCTTTCTTAAACAGCATAAATCAGTCACTGGTATAAATGGCTACTGCTGGACCATTTTACGGAATGACTTCTACTAGGGGTGGATTCTTCATGGAAAACAACTAATTTTTCATACCAAGCCATTACATCTGCACTTTAAAGCTACACCGAGGGGAACAAACGAAACAAAACCCACTCCAGAGGCAATCTATCTTGCCTTTGAAATTCACTCCTATTTTCACTGCTGTCTCTAGACTGCCATGGTCCCATCAGAGCCAACTTCAGCCTGCTGCTGACCACACTGCGTGCACGATGGCTTGCAGGTGGAAGAGCACGTCTCTTGCTTTGCAAATGCTTTCAGTGGAAATTCCTTGAATATAATAGCTTCTCAGGTCTGGAAGAGTGCGGTTACCGGCTAATATCCTCTAGGAGCAGGGAGAAGAAGGGAGTGACAATCTGGAGGCATAACGCAGACATGAGGCAGAAGCAGTGCTACAGCAGAACAAGGCTGCTATCTACTATGATCTTCCACAAAACCTCAGGTCGTGCCTTCTGCCTTTTTCCTGGGCAGCTCTCCACAAAGCAACAGCAGCGCCTTGGCAGCTACTGATAGCCAACTCAGCTTTCCTCTGTCCCAATGCAACTACAGGGTGGGTCTCTTACCTAGATTTTCTGAAAGGAACCAATGCCACGGGTTAGGTGAGCAATGCTGACTCTCACTAGACAATCTCAGCACCATTTTGCAGGCTGGATATAGCCCACAGACCTCCATTCTGAAATGCCTGAAGCAATGGATGGTACCTGATATACAGGGATCAGTGAGGTAAGATGAATGCATGGAGCACACCTAGAGAAGACTACTCTTGCTTGTTCTTGACTAGATCCACAAACCATGCAAGAAGGACCTCAGCCCCTGTGCTAGGACCCATCAAAGCAAAGACGGGGGGCTGCTGAATCTGTTAGAAGAAGAGAAGAATAAGAGAAGTCTTGGATGAACTTTGCCGGACACAACAGCTGGTTAAGAGAAGGGGAGATGAAGACTGGGGACACATGGCAGTTCCACCCATGCTCTGGTTGGGCTGAACCCATTCCTTACTCCCTGTCACTCTGCCAGTCAAAGCTGCCTTGGGTTTAACAGCTGCCAAAAGCACTGAATCTGTGTCTTCTTTGCACTCGATAGCAGCATTCTTGGATGCAAACATTAGCACTTTACCCTAACCCAATTAATACCTAGTGTTCAGTCACAGCACTGATTAACATGTTGTTCACAGTGATTAAAACATTTCTTCTCGATTACCATACAGTTAAATGCTTGGAGGAGAGCTACAGTTAATGGGATACAGGCAAGGTTGCAAATCGTAGCTGTCACACTTGGGGAGGGGAAGGAAAAACCCCAGCCTTTTTTCCTGCTTCTTCCTCTTCTTTTAGAGTTGCTAATTAAGGGCTGACTTTTTGGGCAGAGAAAGAGGGGGGTGGAGGATGGGGAAAAGGAACTTTAGGTAATTGAAAGAATCCAATTCATGCAAGCGCCCGACTGGTGCTAACCTACATCATTAAAGTTGCCAGCTAACAAACATCAAACACAGGCCAGTATTAATGAAGCAGATGTATTAATTTCCGATTTCTGAGAAACCTAAGCAACTGGCTGGCTTGCTGGCTTCCTCTGCCTCTCACTCCCTCTCTGTCTCTCTCCCCATCTGACAGCACTATTAATGATCTTTAATGCCCCACAGGCACTAATGGGTCCCGCTGGGAGTCCAGAAATACTGCAATTTGTATTGAGGATTTAGACATAACAAAAAAAAAAAAAAAAAGAGCCCTCTGCTCTGGGGAGCAGGCGCTTGATCAGTCGTTTCCCCCTGTGGAATAGCACAACAGAATAATAAATGACAGCTCTGCGATTAAATCAAGCCTTCTGCTTTAAGTGCCAGCGAGTGTGTGATTGTCACTAACAATCTACCGCTTGTTAACACCGCTGGGGTATAAGCAAACAGCAGTCAACACTCCCCGCACCCCCCCAAAATGGAGGCGGTCTACCTATTACTTCATTTATATATCCATCTATCCTGGGGGGAAACAATTCCCTGTAGGTGTGCGTTGGGGGGGGGGGGGTGTTATTGTTATTGTTGTTGTTTTTAAATAACTTTTGTTATTCATGTATTGAAAACCTGAAGGGAAAAGGCGGGGGGGGGGGGGGAAGCCATCTGCTGCCACCTTCAATCAGGCAATTACTCCCGGCCGCATCCGAGCGCAGGACGCGCGCCGATACCCCACGGCCACGGGAGCAGCGCCGGCACCACGCTGCGGCCAGACAAGGCTGCACCAAACTGCCCCCTCCACAACTGCGAAAATAAAGAGATGTGTCTCCCTCCCAGCAGCCTGGCAAAGCAAACCAAAAGCTACCTGATTTTAGCAGCGGTCACAGCAGTCCTTTTGTGTTGCTTAGTTAAGGACAAATTGGTTCCTCTGCCCTTCCCGCCTCGTCCCATGTCAATCCATTAAGGTTTAGATTCTGCTCATTTTACCCAGCAAAGAAAACACAACGGCCCTTGCAACGAAGGTTCTGCATTTGGCCACGGGTACTCAGAGCGGTAATGCACAGCCCAAGAAAGACCTGGATGGCACGCTATGCAGCCGGAGACGGAGGACCTCCTCCCGTTCAAGTCAATCCCCAAACTCCCACCGAGTTCAAAGGAAGCGAGACTGAGCCCCCAGGCTGTTTCTGAATGTGCCAATAGCATGAATTATCTGAGCAGGATAATTATTTTTCTTAGCCAAGAGGCAAGGTATTCTGTCTCACTGATACAAACCTTAAATATTACCCTGCTGTTTCATTTAGATGGAGACCAAAGAAAGGCACAACAGCTTATTATCATGGAGTTTTATGTTCAGATGGAAACAGATGAGGGATAAGGTTTTAACTCTGACATTAGCTGTCCAGACATTTTCGTAACACCAATAACATTTGGAATTTCATCTGTGAAATTACTCATATCTTAAGCATTTTAGATTTATGGTTTAGACATAAAGAGACTTTTTGACTCCATCCGACAGAAGAAAGCAACAGATGGAGAGGAGGGCTGGGCAATAAAAAGAATCAGGAACATCAACTTTCCCCAAAACAATCCCTTAAAAATTGGCCTTCATATTGGCCTCCAGATGAAATGGAGATGCTGTTACATACAATTTAACTATAAATTACTTCTAGATGATGAACGGAATGAGTAAGAGTTTTGGTTTTAACTACTGCTACTTGAATCTTTTTTAACTTCATAAACAAGCTGTTAATTTGACAAAGCAGATTGGTGTGCCCGAACTTTCTGTGTGCTCATACACACACCCAGAGCCATTTGTTATGTTTCTCCTCGGCTCTCAGAGTTAGGCAAAATACCCTGAAGACCTATAATAAACTCATGATTTCTTGGAGGAACAATTTAGGTTATTTTTAAATGTAGATCTTCAAAGTTGTAGGATTACTGGATGGGAAGATATCAATCAAGTGATTCAAAATGTCCATTCTCCTTAAGTGAGTGATGGATCTTCTTTCTTCTTTCCTGTCTTCTCCTCTTTTCTGTGTCAGTCATACATCCAGGCTGCTATTCACACTTCATTCACAATCCTCTGTACGTATAATCTCTGTTATTTTGCTGTCGACTCCTCATGCCTCATTAGGCATGTTTGACACCTGCACCTAATACCTTTTCACTAGCAATGCAGGACAGCTTTTGACAAGAACAGATATTTTTCCACAATAGCTTTAAAGAAGGTCTTCCAAGTGCGTACCTTGTGTATTTTATGGGGTTAATGTGATTTTTCCCCCTTATTCAATAAACTTACATCTTATTCCACTCTCCTTGTTAGCCACAACTGAATTTTCCTTGTCTTGGTTAAAAGCATGTGTGCACATGTCTGTGAGAGGGCAGAACAGCAAGAGCAAAGCAGTAATTTGGGCCAACGGGGCCTGCATTAAGTACCTAAATCAACACAAACGTGTGCATATCTATGTGCCTATTTTAAAATAATATAAACCTAATTAACATGATAGCTTTTCTATATATAGGTATAGATGACATTTCTCCTACAAGAAAACTATCCTATTAATTAGGCTTGAACTACTTAAAATAGAGTACTAAATTACTAGAATTCTTGGACTACTAAATTACTGTACCACTCAAGAGCATGAAACTAATTCTTTTGGGACTGTAACTTCATTTGTTAAAGTGCAACGAATAGTTGCTCAATGTCATAAATGCGTTAAAATCGTTCTAAAAGCTGAGGGTCACAAGACGGCAAACATGATCCTACACGCCACTCCTTCAGCGAGGTTAGCGCTAATTGTAGAATACCCCACTGGGAAGTAGCAACCCAAAATACAACGTGCACGCAAGCTGCGTCAGGCTGTTCTGTGCTACGGCTTGGGGGAGATGGGGAGCCTGGCACACCTAAACCAGCCGCGCCAGAGAAATTCCTGCAGGTAATAGTAAATACAAAATAAGTCTGGAGGCCTCAGCACGAAGCTATTATTTATGACGATGACAATGATGACTAAAAGATGAGGATGAAGGGGCACTCCTCTCTCAAGCTGGTTTTTTTCCTTGCTTATCAGAACAAAAATTGTGAAGGGCAGCTTGGTTTTGGCTTGGCTCTTTTCACTTGCAATTGAGCAAAACTGGAACTGATTCTTCAACAGTATTCAGCCTATCTGTCAAAATACAGCTCTGTTTGTGCTGTAAACTAAGCAAAAACAACCCAGCGCTACAGGGAAATGTATTCTACCCTTCTGTAGCCTGAGCATACATAGATTTGCTTGTACCTTCCCTAGCTGAGGTTGGGGTGCTCCACCTGAGGGAACGAGGTCACATTTTTCAGAAATAGTAATTTCAGTAGATGCCAAACAAGATTTTCCTGCAGCTGTTTTGCAGTTCTCTTTGGTACATCAGAGCAGCTGAAAGGAGTCAACAGAAAAGCAGACTGAGCACCTTCCAGCACACTGCGAACTTGGACCAAGGGACGCACGTTTCCTTTTTTATTTTCTTTTAAATTACAGCTCTTTTGTTGTAGTTTAATTTCTCTTTCCAGTTCAGCGCCAAGGCAAATGTGAGGAAAGGTTGAAATGGCAACTTTAGAATAATAATAATAATAATAATAATAAAAATAATAATCCACAGGAATCAAACATAATGATTGCAGCACAGTCCCTCCGCACTCCGTGTGGCTGGTCCTTTAGAAGACCTCCCCTGCTATGTTCTTACACAAAGGAAACTATCTGCTTCCCACATCTGGCATTATATTTGACTGTCCTCACATTAAAATTAAATTCTGATAAAAACGGGCATAAAGGCGAAAGGGTTAGTAGGAAACAGTTCGCAGCAGTATTGATGAGAACAGCTTGCAGCTGGAAGCCTGAGATAACACAGTTTGTCAGAACGCTGTCACACAGCTGCCTGCATAATGAGGTAAGAAAAAAAAAATGCTCTTTCATTTGTTATCAGTAGAAATCTCTAAAAGAGATGCATCATTTAGAAGTAGCCTGACTAATGGTCAAGTTCTACAGGGATGCAGATGGGATGTGGAAAATACTCCCCACCAGCAAAGCCCTAGGCTCTATCATCCTTAGCAACTCGCATGCTGCTGCCAATGGGAGTGGACAGGCCAGCAAGTACCTTTTTCTGGATAAAACAGGATTTCAGAGGCTGAGCTGGGGTTTCAAAACATGGCAGTGGTAAAATCCAGTCGTTAAAAGTGATTTTGTTAGAACTGTCACCCTCACGCCTCTCTTTAAAAATGCTACACACTTACAGCACGGAGTCTTTCCTCATTCAGGATTAACTCATACCAGCGCAACTGCAGTAAAATCACTCCTAATTTATACTGCTGGCAGAAAAGACTCATACCAGGAAATCTTTTGAAATATGTAAGGCACATTCTTGCAATGTATAAATTTATTCAATTAAAAAAACATATTTTAAAGCATCATTTTTCAATTCTTTTCCAAGAAGCAGCACTACCTCAGAATTCCCAGCCACCCCTTCAGGTGGATCGGTATGGAAAAGGAGGAAGATGCAGCATAGGAGCCGCTGGAGGTGGGACCAAGGGTCCACCTAGCCCGGTATCCTGTCAGTCCACCCAAAGGCACCTACCACTAACCTGTTCACCAGGAGAGTTTCATCTTATCCTCACTACTCTGATAACACTCAGTCTGTTAGATTCCCAAAGGAAAAAAATGTCTTTAAACAGCCTTCTACCAAGAATAGTTTCTTTTGATGGACAACATCAAGGCAGGAAGTCAAACAGGAAAACCCCTCACCACTTTATTGCCATCGGAAGTCAGATGTCTGGATACAAAATTTGAACTGATCCGAATGTTTCTGTGTGCCAGTTCAAGCTATGTGTGCACTGTCACAAAAAATAACCCTACGCTCAGAGCACCCGCAGCAGGGGTGGAGGGGTAGGAACGGCAAAGGAGAGCAAAGACTCTCTCCACTTCCAACAGCAAGACAAATTGCAATTTGCTAAACTGGTTTTGACAGGTAAAACTGGGTACCTAAGACACAAAGGAGAGAGGACATCGCACCAAAGATGCCAAATACTGATTGTGACCTTTTACAGAGGAACGCTTTCATTCCGCGAACAAGTTGTCTATGTAGTTAAAAGGCCAAGCAATGCTGAAGGTATTTTTTCTTCCCCTTGCCAAATGTTAATTTGCACTGAGCGATTCACAGGGACTTTACAAGGATCACAGCCTTCCACAGAAATCTCCTTCATACCTCCACTGAATTGTGAAAAACAGTTTTTATGATTTAAAGGGAGTCATATGTATTATTTCTTCTGTCTCTCTCCATTTCTAAAGACATCAGAGATGGTTAGGTGATTTTGATGTGTCTCTCCCCTCTCTTTACATCCCTCACGTGTTGCTCATTTTCTCCATTCCATTTGGGTTACAAGCCATCCTCTGTCATGTCCTGTTTCATGATCCTTTACCCCTGTACTCCGTATTGCTGTTTCACTTCAAAGGGGGTTTCTGTCTCACAGAGGAGAGAAACAAGGGCACCTCCAGACAACACCGCACTGATCTACAAAGCTGCTACTACAGCAGCAGAAACCTTGCCCTATTCCTACCTCCTACATTAGCTTCTGCAAACACCGGAATAACAAACATTTCTTATTTTAAAGAGGCATTTTTCCTTGCGATCTTGACAGACTTTTTGAAAGATGGATATAGATTTGAATTCATTTTATTTGTTTAAAATCTTTGGTTTTGAAGCAATCCATTTATAAAAAGGGAAATTAAGAGGAAAAATAGGAAAATGGCATACTAAAATAGGAAAATAGCATGACTAAAACTGACTGTGGTTAAAGAATGACAATTTAAAAGCAAAAGAAACAAAAGCTTCATATTAAAGGGAGGCAAAATCAATACAAATTCCACATCATTGAAATAGCAACACAAAGTTCCCCTCCTTTCAATCAAGTCTTGCAAACACCTCCGTGTAAGTCCCTACGTCATGCTATTCACCAGATTTTTGCACTTTCCTTTACCATGAATGACGCCCTGACTCTACAGTACCTTCCACTATTACACTTCTGGATAGAGCTATGCCGGCTGTAAGAACAGCTTTAGCGTGTTTTACGGACAAGAAGAAAATACCATGTGAATCCATGCTAAGGCTGCCCCCAAAAAATCTCTTCCACCATCTATTCCACCCCCTGCAGCCTGCACCCAACTCATCCATACTGGACTTTGCAGTTTTAGAAAAAACCCTGCGGACTCAGTAGCTCTGCCTCTGGGCTCGCCTTTACTTACAGACCTGACGGAGGAAGCGGGGTGGAGAGGTCAGGAACTGGGAAATGTGACTTTGCTTCTGCTGCTGCTGAGCTTTACCTCTCCTCACGCAGGTACACCCCAAAGGACGAGCAAGAAGGGAGATGTGGGAGGTGTGTGCAGACAGGGTTACTGGCCTGGAGTGGGGCGCTCGGGACACAGCGCTGCTGGAGGCTTACTGAAGAGGCAGCAGATACAGCCCTTCCAGCAGAGACATGCCCTGCACCATCTCCCCAGCCAGAAAGTCCAAGGGCAACATGACAGCTGGAGCTCCTCAAGACTGTATGAGCTACTATCCTGGGCGTGCTTCATTCACATGGAATTTCTAGCCGTTAACTTTGAGGTGTGCTTTCTCTCCTTGGCAAGCGTAGCACTTGTTAAGATCACAGGGGCG
Source organism: Platalea leucorodia (assembly GCF_965183815.1). Classification (NCBI taxonomy): domain Eukaryota; kingdom Metazoa; phylum Chordata; class Aves; order Pelecaniformes; family Threskiornithidae; genus Platalea; species Platalea leucorodia. The sequence continues at coordinate 2,465,232 of NC_138838.1, forward strand.
AGTTGAACTGCATGTAGGTGTGATTTAATGCTCCAGTGAGCTCTAGCACTCACTCACCCCCTCATTCGAGAACAGACTCCCATTTTCTACTTTTGACGCTAATGCATGTTGCCTCTGGGACCAAATGTGTGGAAATGGGATCACATGAAAGGAAAGGCACAGTTATGAACACGTTATATATACATACTTTTAGAGATGATATCTGGGAGTTTAATCAGCTTTCTGCATCAATAATATAATCTGCCTGTAAAATACCTGCTGAGCATTGCAACGCGGTGGCCACCAGACGCTCCAGGCAGCCCTTGGGTGAACACAGGGCAGCGAGGAGGCAGGACCACGATGGCAAGACTGCACTTTGGCTGCACGCAGGAGTGCTGCAGAGCATCAGGAAGGGGCTGCTCTTCCTTGTGACTCCCTGAGGGTTATGGATTAGGAAAAGGGATGCCAGATAAATCCTATACCGCTTTTTTTTTCCTAGGCCATTGTACCTACTACTGACATTTGTCAAAAGTCTGGTCTGAGAAATGCAAAGATTCCCATAACACCGGTGAATCTACAGATTTTGAACAGTAACCTGTCCTCTGTTCACCTGATTTTCAGTAGTAAGCATATAGGTGGTAGCATCTAAAGCTTTTTTGCACAGCCTGTGTGACATCACGCCTTCAAATCTCTGCCCTTCCCGCTTCGCAGCAAAATCCATCATCTCCTCCAAATGTCCCCCCCTATGGCTGGAGGCAGACAGACTCTGCCGCACCACAGCTGGCTCCTGTGGCAGCAGAAACTTAACACAGCTCTAAGTTACCTTGGCAGCCATGATTTACAACAGTATTTCAGTGAATCTAATCAGAAGTGTGAATACTCCCCTCCTATCTGGCACACATCGTTGGCGTTCTAATTATTCACACATTTTGGCAAGCATTATGGTGTTCCCCTACCAAGCTCCTAATCCCTGCAGATCAGTTAAAATAAATGAAAGAGAGAATCAAAAGGCACTTAAAAATTCAACGGTTCTCTAAATGGGTTTGAACAGGCTCCAGATTATCAGTGGTTGCAGTTGACTAGCACTTAAAATTAGGCCCTCCCTCTCCTACACACCTCACATTTCCCCTTCTCATTTAAAGGAACTGTCTGCTATTCCGATTCCTGGATGTACCAAAATGTCTAAATGAGTAAAAAAGGAAAATGTATGCATATCACCTACGTGGAGTATATACCACAAAACTCTGAGGTTTGTAATCTGTATTTGAAGCTATTAACTGCAACGAGAACAGATCACAAGGTGGAAAACAATCACAGAACATGCTAATTCAGGAAAGCGTGGTAACAACCCAAGGTTTCCTTTTGTTATTTCTGTGTGAAAGAAATGCCCCAACACTGGGGAATGAGTTGCTGTCTTACAAAATAAATGTAACACTGAGATCTATCCCATTTGCAGTCATTAAAAATGTATATTCCTTCCCTTAGTGCGTTCCTCCTCTAGTCTGTATGTGAAATATCTGCAGAAGAGACTTCCCATCTCTCTTACCCTTTCAGTCAGTTTACTGTCTGTACGCAGACGTTTTGTTAGGGCTCTCTCCGAAAGTCCCTTCAACGCCGCTACAAGTCCTTTCCTCTGGCCAGGCCCTCTGTTACTGTCCCAGTTACTGCTCTGCAGCCAGCGGCGCCGGCGCTCCCCTCGGCCTCACCCGCCCAGCCTCTCGCTCCTTCCTGCCTACCATTTTCTGCTCCAGCTGCTCTCTGCGACCCAGTAAGCAGAGCTGGGAATAAGCTATAACCTCTCCACTTCAAGTAGTTTAGCATTTAGGTCTCAAAGCCAGTCTTCTGCTGGACGTACCGTCACTCACATACACATGCGCACACACACATGCACTTGCACTGTCGTATTTTTATATTTCACTGAGTTATTTTTCAGCCAGCTATTTATGAGAGAAAAGACTGCTTTATACTGCGCAGTTCTTTTCCTTCTCCCTTACTTGCTCCCAGGTGCCTTGTATAACTGTGATGCTTTTGTTACCGCACCGGCATCATACCAATAAAAACAGCACCCACACATGTCTATTTATTAAAGACTCCAACCATTTATGTACCTCTGTGTTCTGAGGAAACACCAAAGGAGTAAAAATGTTGATGTTTCACACGTATGAAATAACACAGGACAGGTCAGCGCCTTGAAATGACTCTTTCTTAGGTGTCACCGTGGAAACGGGCCAAGACAAATCTCCACACCCCTAACAACAAGGCTCTTGGAGCGACACTCGTAGTAAAATGCAGAACTAAAAGGAAAGGGGAAAATGCTAATAAACACATACGTGAACATGACCCTAGTAAAAAGGATGTTTTCATGCTTTTGTGTAGTCTGCAACAATGAGAGACTAATTTCTTATTTGGTGTAAATCAATAGAGTATCATTAAGCTCATTAGGATTTTGCAGATTTACACTGAATGAAGATCCGCATGGTATTGTTCTCGGTTTCCACTTGTTAGGAGAGAGATGGAAATAGTTGGTCGTGCATCAGTAACACAGCACTTCTAGCTCACTGGCGGCTGCAAGCCTGTTCTAGGGGACAGGAGAGAAGGAACGCAGAAAAAATGGAAAGACGAAGTCATGGTGAGGGGGAAATGCGAGTGAAAGGATGACATACAGCGGCTGAGGGCTCTTCCCATACGCACGATCTCCTCAGAGCTCTCCTAAGATGGCCCTTTTGTCTGGCAGCTCTAGTTGAACGGATCCACTCAACGAGAAGAAGTTACTCACATAACTGTTATTTTCTTGAACACTGTGAATCTCTTGAAAACAGACAGTAAAAGCATTAATATATGCACACGTATTTACAAGCAATTTAATTATGAGGTCGAACACCGTTGGCTCCATCTAACTTTCAGGCTTCTGTGTACATATTTCTATCAATCAACTATTTTCCTTTTTTAACGTTATTTTTTAATATTCATCAGAGGTTTATTGTGTTAGGCACAGCGTAGCCGGAGCATTAAAGAAGAGGCTTTAGGCTCTGAAGACTTTACAGATAAGGGCCCTGACAATATGGCGTTTATGAAACCTATACCCCATACCAAGACAGTAGCTTATACTTGCAGAGTCTGGGCTGACTATAACGAGAAGAAAAGTCAGGGCGTGACGTGGGGACGGCAAGGAAGAAGAGGCAAGAGTTACAGGTAAAGCGCACAGAGGGAGCACGTTTCCATTATTGTTACCTAAAGGCTCCATCTTTGTGCTCTTCTTCAACGTCCCACCGTTTTAAAGCAGAGTGCAGTTGTGACGAAAGTAGTTTCTTTTTCTTTGGTCTTCAAAACCAAATTACATTATTTGTCCTCTTGCAGCTTGCACAAGGCCAGCAAAAAGCCATGAAGCTGGTGTACACTCCACATTGTGCGCTCTGGTTAATGCGAAAGCATGTGATTGTGTGCCCACGGATCTGGCACGAATCATTGCGGAACAGCATTCCTCATTTATGACTACAGTCAAAACATTAAGGAGATCTAAATTTTCTTTTTAAGATGCACTCAATTTTAGTAGACCCTTTCATAACTCTTCTTGGAATGATTTTTTAAGATTATTAGCAACAGAACAAATTACCTAGAACACATCTGTATTAAGATTGAACCTAAATAGATTTTTAGATAAGACATATTAATAATTGACATATTAATAATTTTAGATAAGACATATTAATAACTTGGCAGCTATATATAATAATATGGCAGCTCAAAGAGTTTCACAAATATTGATGAATTAAAGCCTCATGACAGACTTCCAAGCAGGACAATGTTAACATACCCTGTTTACAGATGGAACTGTAAACTCTGTCAAGAGAGATTCAGAGATTAAATGATTTGCTTAGGGTCAGAAAGTCAGGAATAGCACTCGGGAGTCACATGCTGCCACCCTCCTCAAAACACGCTGTTCACATTATGAGTGAGCAGCCACGAATGCACACAGTCATCAACCCTGACTTTACTCCATGAGATAACCATGCTATTTACAGGCTGGAAGAACAAAAGTCCTGCTCTTGTTTTTCCTCATTACATCCTAGTCAGTCTGCAAACAAGCATAAAAAATAAACAAACACAACAAATAAATAAATAAATACACAAATTCGGCCCACTGAATGGCAGTTGGCTTTATTTATATTCTCTGTGCCAGGAACAATGGCAGCCTATTATCTGCCCTTCAATATGATAAATGTATGTAAACTGAAAAAGTCTGTAGCTCGTAACGGATAACGGTTTGTACCTTTAGTGTCTTAAAGCAAGGCAACTTTATGCCATAAATGATTCCTTGCCTAGCAATAATGTTACATTACATGTTCTCAGGGAGAAAACAGAGAAGAAGGGGAAGGAAAAAAAGTCTCGTGCCATTTAACTAAAAATGCAAAAGTTACTGCAATGTATTCATTAGATGCATTGCAATGTCCAGCAAGTCTGAGGGACTCTGGGATTTCTCTCAGCCGCTGACAAAAACCAAACAAAATCATATCGCTGGACTTGAGGTAGGGTATTTCTACCACATACGTGTTTCTTTATTGGATGTTTCTTACCCTTCTACTTTCACTTTGCATTTTCTTTGGTTATCTATGCACATCCAGATGTATTTTTAAATGGTGGTGGTAATTTGTGAAGTCTTAAATGGCCGAGGGCCTTCCCCTGGGAAGAAAATGAGTGGCACCCTCTCAAAACACTGCCACGCAGAGGTGCTCACGCCACTCGCCCCTATTATATGCCTCAAACAGGCGAAGGATGTTAAACCAGAGAGAAGTGAACTCTCATCACGGCAAAAGGTGCTGAAGAACCTTACAAAATTCGCCTAAGAACAAACTTAAGAGTGACTGGCATGAATCCTGGCCTGCTATAAACTGAAACCACAGGAGGAAACCAAACGTCCGGGCCACATGCCGTCTGAGTCCGCGTACACGTGATATTCGAGGCAGTCTTTACAATGTAGTGATACTAGCCGAAACTCAAGGCCACGCACGCGCTATTGCGAGGCAGTACTGTAACAGACAGAGCACAAAAACCCCAACGGTTCTTCCAGACAAAACCCGTTTTTAAGGAGAGACCCAGGGAGATGTATTTGCATGATGTCTCCCACAGACTGCAAAACTCAAACCAATGCAACCTAAGCCTCCACGCAGCTCGGTCGCAACCAGGAACCAGATGCCACGATGCTGGGAGAGGGATCCCCTCTGATCTGCTCGGCGACAGGGACGCTTGAATCTCTCTCTAAGTTTGTGCGTTGCAAGGGCAACGCTGCTGCCACGGAGGCACTGCAGGACTTCAACGCTGTGCGGCAGCAGCAATCGAACCTCCCTCTCAAGGCACAGCTTTGTGAAAGATCATCAGCGGAGGAATCCCTTCATCTGTCACACCAGCGGGATCTAACCGCTCTGCGCTAAACAAATGGGCTTGATCACAAGCCCGGCTGCACTTTTTGATAGAAGCTGCAGTTTTAAAACATTGCCTGCCTTTTATTCTATGTGGGATTTTCTTTTCTTCTTTTTTAACTTAGCAAATGCCATGGTGCACTCTCATTTTCGATTTTAATGGCTAAAGATATGCACGCAAAAAGCATCCTAATTACTGCTTTCCTGGCAGACACAGCCATTTCCTTGGGTTTTTATTGCCATTAGTTTTCCTCACCGATTTATCCTTAGCTACTCTCTTTGCATCTTCCTCGCCTCCCCTGAGCCCTTTCCTCCTCGCTTCTCAAGACTTGTCAGCACGCCTCCAATCCCCAGGAGAGATTGAAGGCCTTGTAAAACCCACTGCGCAAACAAGCATTCCTGTTCATTTATCACATTTAGCATGCGCACTTCCACACTCATCAAAACCAAGCCTGAGCTCGCTAAGTCATTTCCCTCTCCCAATTACAAATTAGTCCATTAGGCTGTCTGCAGTAGGCCCTCTGTTGCATCTTGGTAATGGCTTCTGAGATTTCCATCATAATCGTAATGGCTCCCTGTGCAGCCATGAGGGCAGATGGAGGCCGCTCGTGGGTAATGAGGTATCACACTACCAAAGGGCACAGCTCTGGGCTCATTATTTAGTCTTGGCTGTTTTGTGAAAACAACAACAAAGGTAAAATGCTGAAGGGAACACTTTAGCATATTAAATTAACACTTCTTGAAATTTCTCTCTGTAAACATGCCATATTTTTTCTTTATGAAACATCCCATGTGTCTGAGCGCGCGACGCGAGGGAAGAGGGAGGAGGGGAAAAGGGACCACGGAGATGGTGTGCGCTGCCACGTCCTCCCGGCACACAGCGAGCATCTCCCCACGGGCGCTGCGGACACCGAGCTGGGGGAACCTGAGGACAGCCCCGAGGAGCTTGGCCGGCCACCGGGCTGACAGAGGGCTCGACATGCTTGGCCCTTTCCTACGATCCGGCCTGTGGGTTCACATGGGAGCTGCCCAGCGCCGACCACTTCAGATTATTTGAGCCGTCTCTAAAGGCAACATCTCCAAGGGATGTGTCTACTGGGGAGGTGGAACTGGTTGGACTGTCTCCATCCAATTGCTAATTTTGGGTCTTGGCAACGTGGCTCTGCCTTTCAAAACACCAGGCCGAGGCTGGATAGTATCTAATACGCCCGAAGCTGCGATCATCCCTAATGAAGACAGCACCCTAAGAAAACCAGAGAGTGAAACCTTGTGAGGCAATCCTCCACCTCCCTCTGCTCGCACCCCAGCGCTGAGGGACGTGGAGCCTGGCAGCTGAGTAACTTATTTCAAAGACAGAAGCAACATTTAAGACAAGCAGGTTAAAATCAATATCAATTAGACACTCTTTGAACATTGCTGCTCTCTTTAGATTTTGTGTATTGGATGTGAACTGTTGCTAATTTGACTTTGTTCCCAGCGGTGCAATAGCGTTCAAGATATCAAATCCTACTGTGCACTGGAAGTTAGGGACAGTTAAGACGAAGGCTCTCACTTCTCCCTGGAGCTGAGCGTAATTTGTTTTCCTTACAGTTTTTTTTACCCATCTGAGATCAGGAGACTACAAACAGGGCAGCAGTAAGGCCGGGGCAGAGCTGTACTGCGGGTGGGAGAGGGGTCAGGGAACTTGTGCGGGGAAGGGACGGGAAGTTTTTGTCCCTCTCCCTCACACAACTTCAAAGGTTATTACAAGAATAAGTCTGCAGGAGAGCAAAAATGTAATAAATGACTTTATAGGTCTGGCACCGAATGGAATTTGCCTAAATGTCAGCCAAAGCACATAGAGGAAAGAGGCAAGGCAAATCTGCCACTGAATGGAGGGCTACCTACACACCTCTTCTCTTGCAGGGTGCTTCCCCGCCTGCAAGCAGAGCGCTGGAGGTGCAGCTCCTACAGGGAGACGCAGGAGCAACCTCAACATTTCCCTTCCAGAGATTTTCCTCAAGTCGCTGAGCAGCACCTCCCGTGCCCCTTTCTGAAAGTCCTGGTGGAGCTGGCCGTGCTGCCTACGCCGAAACGCATTTCTAGATGTTAGATAGCGAGCGAATATTGAAAAACGTGTTTCACATCTGAAATACTGTTCGTATAGGAAAAAAGAGAAAGCCAGACCAGTGATTCTTTGAGATAAGAGGAGTGCAAATACAAAGTTAGCAGGCGGATTGCTATCCAACTCTGCTTTGGTGAGCAGTAAAACACAAATTTATGAGCTGGGTTTTGTTAAAGTCGGATATGGATTTTTGAAAATGAAAAGGATGGATGGGGGGATGGCAGTGAGACATTTAATCAATGTCATAAAAATGTAACATTCATTGGTCTCCTAAAATGAAATTAATAATCTGTGTAGAAGTATCATTAGGAGATAAGTGACATTTTTAGGCTTTGATTTGTAACTTGTAACAAATCCTACTTCCACATATTTCAAACATTCTTAGTGATATCCATCTTTATTAAAACATACCAAAACCTTTTCACCTCAGCTAGAGTGGCCCATCAAGCATTTTTTCCCCAGCATAATATCCTTAAGTAAAAAGATACATTATCAGGCACAGACTTTCCAGTAATGAAGGCAGGAAGAGACATGCTCCGTACCATATTCAAATTAAATCAGGGATTTCAATACTCCCTGATTATCAGGGAGTCTTGTCTTTCACTAATAAATTTCTCCTTCATCCCAGGCACAGGCTTTCTAAGCTCTCTCTGAACTGATCAGACATTTCATTGTACGCAGAAGGGCAAAAATAAGGTGTGTGCATGCGGGGAGGAGGAGTGTGGGGCGGGGGGATAAAAATTAGGCAAGTCTGCTAGATAAATGATTGGAAATATTACATGAAAAGGCAGCCTTGTAGGAACACAAATCTGATTCACATGCCCTGCTGAATTTAGAAGGATTTGGGGGAAGGAGTAGCTAATATACAAGGGCTTATTCCCCTTACATTTAACGTCAAGGTATTTTGCATCGAAGTGTTTTCATACATTTTAATGGAGCTACCTTTGATTTGCACCAGCTAAGTGCGATGAGAAACCGGAGTCCAGAGCAGGGATTACTATGCCCCATCTCTCAGACAGGAGGGGAGGTGACATGCTGCTTCTCCTTGCTCTGCCCTCCCCTTGCCTTTTTAATCACAGAGCACAAAAGGGCACCAGGACTTTTTTTTTTTTTTTTTTTTTTTTTGATTAGCAACAGAATCACAATTGACTCCTGCAACCGGGAGAGCGTGCATCTTCTCTTTGTGGATCCCTGTCAAACATATTCTAATTAAGCTGTTTCTGTTTTCATTGTGGAACAAGAGCAAGATGACGGCAGGGAAAAGTTGGTGAGAGTTATCACTGTACACATTCAGAAGTTACAGAGATAAAGGATAACCCCCATGTTGTGGCTGTGACAACAATAACAGAGAGAGTCCCCTGCTGAGACCCAGCGTGCTGGAGCCTAGCGTATCGTCCTTGCCTCAAAGAGAATACAGTGTGAACAGAAAAGGGAGATAAAGAAAGTATCACAATCCTATCTATAAATGGAAACTGAGGCACAGAGAGATGCGATTCTTTGCCCAATATCACAAAGCTGCTCTACATCAAAATCAAGTGGTACACCTAATTCTCCAAAGTCCCAGTTAAGTGCCTTAATCAAAAACTGCTTCAGGGCCTAGAGAGAATTGTCCTTTATATTAATTATCCTTTACATTGAAGAGCCACTAGGAAAGTCTTCTTGCTTTTACTACTAGGCCAACTTCCAAAGGGTCCCACTTAATAAAAAATTAAAAACTTCACAAGGGATTTTTGACCAATTTTGTTACCCCCTTTGACTCTAGTTGTGCTATCCCATAATTGCTCTAGCACGTGAGAAAAGGACACGTTTCTTTTATTTATACAGCTAAATCTGGACAAATTTAGCATCCATGTGTGAGGGAATTCGGGGACGCTATTCTCGCCATACTGATGTCCTTCTCTCACTTAGCCCCATTCGGATTCAAAGTATCAATTTAAAATAAAATGTCTGATAACATAAGTGATCACATGAAATACTTGACCATTTCCAAATATCAAGATGATATTTTTACACATGCCCAAGGGCTTTGGGCTCCCAAGTTTCATTAAGAATGGCTCAGGCTGCAGATCTGCAGGTTTGGGCGTAATGAGTCTGGAGTCTCTCTGTATTTGGAATTATTTTACTCACGGGAGAAAACTATACATAGCAGTATGCACGTACACATCTATCAACCACTTTCACAACTTTCCCAGCTAGAAGGCCCTAGACTGTCCATAGTTGTTGGCTTCACCGCTTCTGAGCGGGCTCACATGGCCACCTCAGGAATGTCATGGATAGCCGACTGCAAACGGACACACACCACTTTCACAATGTCAGAAAGGGCATGCAGCTGCCCTATGTCATTCGCTACCTCTGAAGTACCACCTATTGACAGGTATTGAAAAGAATGACTTGGTAATTCATGCTATATCCCCTTCTTACAGTTTTTGCATACCTTGCTTTTCATTGAAATTATTTACTGAAAGAAAAAAACAAAGGCCCCTCCCTTTGAGAAGGTTAGGTCTTTGATCAAGCCCACAGATTTTAACCTCATAAATATTCCCAGCTATAAGATCTTATTAAGAAGGTATGTCTCCCAAGAGCATAAAACCATCAAGCTGTAAATTTTATTTAATTTCCCATGAGATTTCCTAGCCTCATACATATAATTAGAGTGCAGTATAGAGCACTTTTTGTGTTTTGTCAATAAATCACTAGGGAACAATCAACGTTTAAGAGGACAAGCTTTAATGATTTTTCAGACCCCTAAGCAATCATGCCTGCTACAGTGGCAAGCTGGTCTTTAACTTTCTCTAACTAGGATTGTGGACTGTAATGTTAGATAGGGTCCCAAACACTTAATCCTATTAGACTCCGCAGCCCAGACAATCATAGCTTATACCCCAGGGACATATTGATTTTTATTTGGTTGACAGATAAGACTAGCCAAGCTACTGTAGGCTATGCTTTATTAAGTGTTTACAAATTAAATATCTTAAGGTCTGTAACAAGCACAACTCTGCCGCACAGCCAACTGCAGATTCGCAATTACCTGTGCAGATGGACAGAAGATGACTCTCCATCAATCACGGAGAGCACATCTTACAGCATCGGTAGCATCCAGTGCAGCCAGTCAAGAGGCACCAGCCTGCTCCTCTCCCAGAAAGATGCAAGGCGCTCTGATCGCATTTCAGTACGGCCTCTTGAGAAACCGGAGTCTTCTTGCGAGACTTCTGTTTGTGGTAAAATATCTTAGGAATGTCTTTCTCAGGAGGAACTCATCAGGGTGTATTTCAGTACTGAGCCATGACAGAAATTGTATCTCATTTTTAAAAAGGCAACACTCACCTCACTTATTTTGCCCCCTCTATCTTAACTCACAAACTGAATAGTTTTTCACTGCCCATAATTTCCGTACTGCTGCCACAGCCTTTATTTGTTCTCTCTAACTCAGCCTACTTTGGTACTCTTGGAAGTTCCTACGTGCACCGTGTAGACAGAGATAAACCATTCTTTCATATGCAGATTGTCTGTGACTTTTGGAAAGACAATCCCTTTCTGTGTTACAAAAAAAAATAATCAGATATTGTAGATGATTTAGAGAAAAAAACCGCATACAATCAAATTCTTTCTTGCATGCAAACCATAAAATAACTTTTACACCTGGGAGAGCTGAACGAGTATATTTCTGATTCGGCACTATTTTACCCTAGACTTCGCACTGATGTCAATGACAAAAGGAGAAAAATAACTGCAGAGAATTGGATGCAAAGAATTCATAAATTTACTGAAAGGAAGTATGCGAAAAGGAGAAATTGCCTTATCGAACTATACAATGCATGGCGGTATACAGAGCTACCTGGGTCAACAGACAGGACGGTGTTTCCGTGCCCCGCATTACCCTTGTGATCTCAAGTGGAAACCATCTTATAGGCACTGAATGCACATTAAACACTTGAGCTTTTCGTCGTATAATCTGATCATCACACCAACTACACTATCAGGCAAAAGTCTCCCAAGTACTTTAAATATGTTAATGAACCAAGATTTTATCTATAGTCTTATACAGCTTGCACAAATCTATAAATAGGCTTATCTCAGGGTTATTGCTGTTATAAATTAATTATGGAAATGTCAACCAAATCAGGTACATGCCAAAGGAGTAATGGGGAGAGCAGTGATTTGCAACAGAAGATTCAGATACCGAGTGACCTGCAGGAAGGGTTCACAGCCCCTGGCAGCAGTCCACAAGCTTCGGGGGAATTTAACCTTGAAGAATACACTTAAAATTGGTTTTCATATGAGTAATTGACAGTGGCTGAAGAAGTGGACTGAGTTAGGGAAGAGTTATTGCACTGTTTTCTTTTAGGATCTCATTCCTTAAGCCACAATTGTTTCTTTTTAGGCACTGGAAGCTCCAGAGTAAAGGGCTTGGGGTTTTTGATTTTATATTTGTTTGAAGGTCTTCTCGGGGAGGAAGGGTAAGGGAATGGAGATTAGGGGCCTTGATGTAAATTACTTACCTTTACCGAACTATGCCAAAGCTATGTCTAGGAACGAAATACAGTTATTTAAAAGGAAAATCCCAATCAAATAAAAGTTACTGGTTTCCCACTTAGATTTGAATATCTATTCGTTTTTAAGGATAACAACAGAAGTATGTGACTCCTGAATATTGTAAGAAATTTCATGTGTGCATCTCTGCCGTTATACTAAATCTAGCCCACATGGCACTCTAAGAAGGTTAAGAGATCTGTCAGAGCACAACAGCCACTTAGATCCTAAATGCCACATTACTGCTACTATTTATTCTTTATACTGTGATTGGACCTGTGAACTCTGGCTGAGGATAAGGACTCTTACTACATCAGTTGCTTCACAAACCGAACAAAAAGATCACACATGCCCGTAACACCTAGTATTCAAAAAGGAAATGTTCTTTATCTTCCACAGTTAATGCCTATCCTTTTTATTTAATCAGAGGACAGTTTTAGAAGAATTTCTTTTTATTTCCGCTTTTCTTATCATTCTTTTAATAGGTTGATATCATTGTTGAGGAAACGATAAAGAAAAAAGTAGGACATTAGTGAATGAAACACCACATTATAATGTGCCAGCAATGCTGGAGTTGAGGCATGTTAAAAATCTACGTATATTGTCTCAGTTCAGAAAGTTCAATGCAAGGAGCTGTTGATTATATATAGCTTTAAAAAAAAGAATAGAAAAAAGAAAACACCGCTTTTACAGTGATTAGTATTGACAGTGTTTGAGTCTCTAGTCCTATTCTGCTATAGCCAATCTAAAGTTATTACAGAACTCATCCCAAAGAGCTTGCAAAAACCACAATCTCCTTCACTAGGAATTTAGATATTCTGGGTAACAGAATTCTGTCTCCCAGCTAGGATCCACTTCTGTGTGACTGAAACATAAATAAATTTGTGAAAGAGGCTGCTTCTAGAATATCAAATAATCTCAGGATACTTGTAGATGCTTTATTTTTCTGGCTACATCAATATAAATGGATTAAACAAAATGCTTTCTACTGCTAGCTAGGACACAGTGCTCTAACTGGTCAAATATAGATCGTAATGATCCGGGGGCCTTGCAATCTGCAGGCTGCATTATTACAGTTCACTACCCCTAAACATGAGCTACAGAGAGTGGCCAATGCAATGATAACCAGATCGACCATTTATCAGGTCGGTTCTTGTCTCATAATTGCAGCCCACCTCAAATACCAGGAATCAATCACAGTCTCAGACTGCGAGTCTCACGATGCTCTACAGAAGTGATCACATTGCTAAAGGATATACCTCTCAGCTGGAGGAAAACACTGCCAAGCAGGCAGAGTCTCCCACAATATCACTATTAAGTAAGAAAGGGTCTGGGAGAAGAGGACTGAGATTCCCTGTGTAACACCCTTAGTGCCACAATTCAAAAGTGGGAAGACAAAATGTCCAAAGACCTGATTATCTCAAAGCAAAATATCATTGAATTTCTTCCTCGTAACTCTAATGAAGACATGGATGGTAAGACATGAAAGAAAGAAGCTGAATGAAATAAAGACTGTTCCACAGGCCAGGAAGCAGAAAGGAATAGTCGTCAACAAGCCATTTATGGACTATTTCTATTTGGATGGCTTTCTCCTCGCTGCCACAGGAGCAGCCCGTCACCTGCACACTATTTAAATACAGATTCAATCGCTGAACCATGGTGGAAACAACATTTAAGTGGTGCTTAGATTCTTTGCTGGCTCTCTGCACAGAAAGAGCTTCGACCATAGCACACACTTGCCCTTACAAGACAAAAGTACCATACTTTGCTTTAAATACTAGAACTGGGGAAGCTACCCAAGAGTAGTGAGCATTTTGCAAACTGCTGCACTGCAGCATCTGCGACTGGTCCTTTTCATTAAAAATTACAAGTTATATTACAGACATTAAATTCATATCAAGTTACTGCTTAATATTCTGATTAGACGGACTCAAATTATCAGTGAAAAAGTTACAGCATAAGGCAATTTTCTACAGATGAAGTTTGGTTTTAAGGACCTTGATAAAATGTTAAGTATTTCCTGAAAAGTAACTATGATTTATAAATACACCTCTTCATTCTACTGCAATAGGGCATCGCATACCGTCACCGCAACCAAACTTTCAAATGAAATCTGTATACAGCTTGTGCCGTTCCTCCAACATGTGTGGGATGCACAAAATAAAGCAAGTAACCTCTGGTTACCTCGTCCTGACTTGTGTTTTACGCAGTAAACGGTCAACCTTTCACTCAACCTCTACACGTTTCTTTTTCCTTGGTGCCTACATATCTTTAAATAAAACTCCAAAATATTTGTGTGCCTCGCAAGAGACGTTACCACCATCATATGTGCCGCTCCCAAATCGCATTATAATTTCTAGCAGTGTCACAGTATTTGCGGACGCCAGCATGGAAGGCAGAATTAGACTGCCCTGTGATCGCTTTCCATAACCTCCAGCCATAGATATGCGATGCAGGTTCCAACTTGTTGCTGTCCTGGCAGCTGTGTGGTTGTACTCTTATGGAAAGCATTTAGAGAATAACTAGTGATGCAGGATTTGAGGAGCCTGGAAATATAGATTAAAATATCACCTCATACTCATGATCTCCCCATTTACTGCTCCTAAAATTTTAACTAGGTTGAACTGGGCAGACATACCCGTGGAGAGACTGTGTGGAGACTGATCACACTCCATTCTCAACGACCTGGTCAAAACTACTGCTCATAAACAGAGCAGGGATTTGCTAACTATGCAGCTTCGGGGCCAAGCCATTATGGCTTATTCAAAACAGGCTAACAAGTACTCTGGTTACATCCTGGAATTCATAAAACTTTTGAAAGTGTTATATTGGTCTTGTAAAAGTGGAATGTGTGTGTAGTATATTCTAAAGACGTCTAAATGTTAAGTATTTCACGTAAGGCTGTGGAAAAAGCTTGTCTTCCCCCCTCTGTTTTGGCATTAAATGCTATTCATGGATAATGAAAAGCAGAGAAGTACAGGCTTGCATACCTAGGCCATCAAAATACATTAAAACAGAAGATCAGCCTGAGGTTGGGAAGAGTGATCTTAATTACAACAGATCCCACGGACAGCACAAATCTCATACCCAGCAGAGAGTCGTAGAAACTATGGCGCTTGATTCATGATATCCAGGTGCTTCTAGGTCCTGATCCAAAACCACTGAAAAACTCAGAAAGATTTCACTAGATTTTGGATCAGATTTTTAGCATGTACAACGATGCTTATGCTGTTTGGGGATACGATGAATGATGAATATTGCTACTGACCTGGCTGATGTAGTGGAAGGAATGACCCGATATCTTCTTTAAACTGGGGCTTGAACAGTGGTTAAAGACTTCTAAAACGTAAAGGAGGAGTTCTCTTTTCCATATCGTAAGGTAAGGGAGGATCACATGGATGTTTATCCAAGCTAGGCAAGGATTGAATCCCTTTCATTCTTTTCAGAAAACTACAGGTGAGATGTATTTCCCTTATGGCTCTAAACCAGCAAGAAAAATGGAATGAATAAACATGAAATGTGGAAAAAGGGGAGAGTCCATGCTACTGCACCATGGTAAATGAGGTGACTTAAAACTGATACTTTCCATTTAAAACTATACTTGTACCATCTCTGAGAAAATACACTTCACTGTCATTTAGACCTTACCAGCAGCTCTAAAGGAATGTAGAATTATCTGCCTTGAAATGAAATAAGGGCTGTCCTGAGCCAGAAAAAGAGAGTCTAAGGACGAAGAGACAGAGTCCAGCCAATGCACCATCAAGGCGAACCCTGAGGATGCGCTCTGTCTCTAGACACACGCATACATCCCGTAAACGGGAGAAGATCCATCTCATACTCAACAGGTTCATAAGGACATTTTATTCCTTTTATTCCCCCAAAAGCCACAGACAGTGCTGTGCCGCAACTGGCCGACCATGTTCTAATTAAGCAATAGCAGTTTCAGCACAGACTATTTCCTGGGGATTAATGACCAACAGAGAAGCGGTTGATGATCTGAGGCCCATTAATGCCAGCTAGTCATTAATCCCCAGCTATACCCTGCACCTAAGTCATTACAGATATTACTAGATTGGGGCACAGACTTCTTGTGTGGATACATATTATTGGTTTGAGTGCTTGATAGTTTTGTTGCAAGGCTTTGCTATTGCTTAGAAGCTGAGGGAGACACAGGAGGAAGTAACATTTCTGATTATGAAGGTTTAAGCCTCAGAACACCAAACTTCCTCTATGAGTTCAGATAAGCTCCCTCATCTCTCTGCAACTAAATCACGCCACCTTGAAAAGGGAAAAAAAGATTACCTATTTGCAAGATATGCAAATAAATCATCAGAAATATAAGCTTCCACTTGTCAGAGTATCACACTGTTTACCAACGTCACACTTTGCTCCAGAAATTATTAAAAAGGGGAAAAAAGAAAAAAAAAAAAAGACAAAAAAGATGAGAACAAGGAATGGCTGAAGTACAGTAACACAGAGAAAGGTGCACCGCACTCTCCGAGGTTTGCTACCGCATGTGCCCCACAACCGTACCAGCTGAGACCGCTCTCTCGCAGTGCTGGTGAGGCAGAACCAGCCTGGGCAGCGCACGAAAGAGCAGCGGCTCCCGGGACGCTCCAGGAAGCGGAGCCGTAACCCACCGCGGGGCAGCTTCCCTCTGGATGAAGCACACGTGGGATATCCCAGCTTGAGCCTTATGGTTCCTTTGCTGCTGAAAATCTCCTCTACTGCATTAGGAGTTAATTAGGGCCAGGCAGTTTACGCTCACTATAGGTTTTGCGGCACCTTCCACAAGAACATCAAGGGTGGTGCCAAGGTCCAGCTAATCGGTCTGCCTGTATAAAGTCGTCATTAATATTAGTTCTACTACTGTTACTTCTAATGTATAACAGAAACAGCCCCTCCATGCTCCAAACTATATCCTTGTCTCGCTGTTGCCTATTAATATCCTCTGCATATGAGACATTGCCCGCTGGAGGAGTCTGTCACTCCTTTTTCACTCACTTGCCTTTCCCTGTCACTGAAGAATATATTCTTTCCTGTTAAAATCCTAACAGTAATCCAGGTTATACATTCTCTAGGCAATCCTGGCAGCTAAGCGGACCAGACATAGCTGGAAGAGAAGGAAGAACTAGCAACCATTTTATGTCTTTGAGCATGTGTAATAAAAATACCTATTAACTCCAGCACATAGGTTGTGATTTACTTTAATTACAATATTGGAAAGAGAAACACATGAAAGTGCAGTGTCACATATTAGATCATGCTACCACTGCGCCAAGGAGTGCTATATACTATCGATTAATACACTGCTTCAGATAGATGTACTGTTCTGATCCATTTGGCCAAATCAGTGCAAGAGCAGGTAATGAGTTGCGCAGGTATAAATTGCCCACAGCACTCAGGAATGCAGACGTATTCACCTCATAAAATAATATTCACTATAGTTAAAAAAAAAATCCAATTAGTGTCTAAAAATCCCAAGACGTGATATTACTTGGGGGAAAAAAAGAAAGAGGGGAAAAAGTCCCCTCTAAGGCTTGATACCTTGACAACCAACAGGTAATATTTTGCTTTTATTGTCTACAAAGTAATGAGGAAGAGAGAAGAGCTGCGAGAGCGGGTGTCTCAGTGAGCAGCCGCTTTACAACGGCAGTAAGACATCGCAGAGCGCAGGATGACTTCTGTCTCCTCATTTCAGATCTCCCCGCGCTTGCCGATTGCAACGGCGGCACACACATGCCAACCACGGCCAGCTCCTCCGCTGGACAAGGTCAAGTCACACGGTGAGCTGGTTCCACTGCACAGCACGCACCACAGCGCCGAAATCCAGTGCTTCAGAGGAGAGAAAAATCACACACAACTCCTACCACGGTGGACCAGCTGCCACGGGAATTTTCTCCTGGACCCTCTGAGGAATAGTTTATTCCCAGTTTATTATTCACCTTCCATCCATCCTCTCCAGAAGAGACGGGGTGTGCTGTGCTGGCTAGAGAACAATCATCAGCTTCTCCAAACGCAAGTGGCAGGTGACTTAGCTGTCCCACTGTGTCCCATTTTGATTCACCTGGCAACTTGCACCTGTGGGATGATTTGGTGGATGTGGACATCTCTAGCACTCTTAAAAGTTAGGCCCAACAGGGCTCATAATAGAGCACTCCTCCTACAAAATCAGATGTCAAAGAGATGTTTTTTTTAAAAACCTTTGGCCCTTGCACCTGTATCTTAGCACTTCGGGTATAAAACAGAGACTGCTTCCTCTCTGCTGGCACCCGTGACACACATGACATACGGGTGTCGGTAGGACGCCAGCTATTTCACTCCATCGCTCTCTCCTTGGACCTCCGCCCCCCAGGCTGGACTTACTACCTTGCCTTTTGCGTGACTCAAATCTGATCTTCAGAGCACTACGAGAGCTCCTGGGGCCACAGTCCAAGAGCTGCTGTTACATGCTCAGCATGTAGCAAAGCGGGGCTTTTCTTACTTCATTCCCTTAGAGTCTAAGAGAGAAAGAAGCTTTCAGGAGGGAGAGACTGAAAGAGAGAGACAGAAAGGAGGAGAGAAAAAGAAATTTTAAACCACCTTCAGTGATTCTGAAGTAGGTTTTTCTGTACATACCTCAAGCTTGTTTCACCCAGACTTCCTTCAGCTCATTGGCATAAAAGGAGAACTCGTAAGTGCCAGGTCTGACACAGTTCATTATTAATAGCCTCTAATCCCAATGCACCTCATACACAAAAGCAAGCTTAAATCCAAACTTTCTGCATCTGACTATTTTTTAGATTAATCTAACTGAATATGATGGCTAGCCAGCCACCTGGAGCATCACGGCTTTTTGAAAACTGAAGAATTTCTATGAGATTTTTGCCCTCACTGTTTTAGTGCACAGGACAGAAGAAATCCTGGGACAGCTTTCTGCTCCCTGTCCCTGTTCATGGAAGAAGCAGCAAGAGGGCTAATCATCCATTAACGAGAGAGGCATCTTCTCCATGTCAATCAGAGGCCGCAGAGCAGAGGCCCTCGGGGGACGCGCTATGGGAGCGCGTCCGGCTGTGTCGCAGAGTACAGCCGCAGGGCAGCTGTTGTACCTGAGCCCCTCCACAGGTGTTGCTGTGACAGCCCCGCCGCACAGAGGGCACCCAAATCTGCTGTGGGAAAGGTTTTGATTTCCAGGGGTGACCGACACTGGGGAAAGGCTATGCACACACTGGGGAAACAGCCGCTTTGGAAGCAGACTGTCATTAGCAGCTGACTTGCCTCACCTCTGCCCTTTGCAGGAGAGAACAAAATTATCCCCAGGAGCATCTCCGTGGAGCGGAGCCTGGTGGCACATTCCACCTCATGCGTATCTTGTTTATTCTAAGTGGAGCTACAAATCTGTCGAGTGAGCATTTTGTTTTGATTAAAAATTAATAGCTGCTTTTGACCCAGGTGGATTAATTTCACTTTCACCAAGTATCAAGTTAATTGACACAAACTACTGTCAGGTGAAAGAACCAATTAACAAACTGTAAGGAGGCCTCCTCTCCCCCTCCCTCCTCCTCTCCCCCAAATGTTGTTTTGACTCAAGGTTTTTTTTTTTCCTTTTAATAGAAAAATTTCATCTCAGCAGAATGAGATTAATTACTTAACAAACAGAGGAACAAAAGAAAGCAGAGGGTGGGGGCAGCGGAGAGGAGGGGAGCTTGCTCCCCACGCGCCCAGGGTTTGCTGGCAAGGTGCTGCAGAGGAGGGCTGGGGAAGGAGCCCCGCTCCTGCCTCTGGGCTTGCGGAGGGCTCTTCTCACCAATTAACTGCCACTTCCAAGATTATCAGTCATCAGGGTCTGGAGAGCGGTTCTGGTTTATTGCGGTTTGGCAAAGGTCTTTGATAAGGTCCCCAGAACATGACAGCAAGGTCACTCGAATAAAGAGCGGGCAGGATCCGTCCAGAGCACGTAACAACGCAGTGTACAGTACAGCAGCAAGAGCCACAAAAATATCTCCCGTTCTCATTTTTTGTATTTAAATTGAAAGTTTTCTGTAGCAATGCACTATGAATAGGAGCATGTGTTAGCCTAGGAAAATCAAAGTAGTTCCTTATTTAATGCTTGTTAAATGCAAGCCAGCCCGGCCTTCCCTGGTTGAGCTTTATGGATTGCTTTTCAGGGCCTGGAACAGGGAACGGCAGGCTGGCAGAAAGGGCTGGCAGAAAGGGCTAGCGCTTGGCCAGTATTTCAAGCAGCTACACATGACCCGTATCAGAGAAATGGAAGCATCCTTTCCAGTTTACATTTTGTCAGTACGGCTATTAGGAACTCAGGGGTACATTTTCTATAAGCAAAGTGACTTATCTTTCCAAGTATCATTTTCAAACTGTCTTGCGCTACAGAAGGCAAATCCCTGCAGAAGGGAGGAGGCATAAAAAGCAAGTTAGGTATGCAACTCCTATTAAAATCAAAACAAGTTGGCTGCCTGATTAATTTATGTCCTTCTGGAAATCCCATAAGAAGCCTATTCACATCTCCAGGCATCCAAATGCCATCTACAGATCTTGTCCTTCAGAATTCATGTGATTTGGACATCTACACATCCTATGCCTATTTAGAAAATTAAATATTGTCTCCTAGATTGTCTGGCTGGGTTTGAAAATCTATTCCAAGCTGCTAACACTGTGGCTTAAGTTTTATTATAGAAGTTGCTTAACTAGGCAAATATTTTCAGTTATATATATTTTTCCTTTACTTAGGGAAGTCATACTTATAGCACTTCATTTATCCTCCTGAGACTGTTTGTTCAAATCATTCTTTTTCATCCTTAGCCACTATTCTACCCCAGGGACCAGCAACAAGCTTTTCCCATTATTAATTTTTTATTCAAAGAAACAGCTAGAAAATCCATTGGGGGGAAGGAGGAGAGAGGGAGAAAAGGAGAGAGAGAAAAGGGGAGAGAGAAATACTTTTCCCAGACGTCAGAAGACAGCTGGCCTACTTGTTCACTGGGACCTTGTCTACTTTCTTGCACATTTGAAAACCATTCCCAAATGCTCCGTTATCCCCACCTGACAATGATGTGCACTACTGCCGAAGGGAGAAGACCGTATTCGGTCTCCGCACAGGGAAAGCGCAACGCCATGCATTGCAGGGGAATACCCCCAGTAACGACTGCGAGCTGCTCGGAGATGCAGGTGTAGACTATGTACATGAATACAATCACGAGAGCTAACGAAACATCTAAATAAAGGCGTGAAATACTTAAAACAGAGACAGAAAGGTTTTGCAATAAGCTAAGATGGGAGCGTGCAAAGGTTCCCCTCCCCAGAGGAGGGCTGCCTGCCCCAAGCCTTTACGTAGCACCGCCAATTCATTAGCGGAGCTGTGCCTGAAAACCCTGTCACTGCACGACGTGTGTCCACTCATTACCTGTAGGCTTCCAGTGATCATACGCCGGTGGAGGACTACAAACATATCTGGCTCTCTCTGACATGGAGAGAACCGAGAGAAAATGAAAGGAGGAAATTGCAATTCAATTCAGTGCATATGGAGAATAAAGAGACATCGTTTCATATGCACTGGCTTATCCTTCCCTTTGGTTTATGTTAAAAAATATACAGTATTAGCTGCCCTTTCCTCTCGGGAAATGAGGAGCACAGGTAATGGAAACCAATAAAGAACTGTCATGTGTGTTACTGCAATCTGTCTACATTTAGGTGATTCCTGTATCTGACCAAGGGGGAAAAGCAATTGTTCAAATGAAACCAGGTGAAAAATCCTCCCAATCATTTTTCCCTTCGTGTCTTCACAATCAGAGCACTGATCTGAAAAGCCACAAAGATATCTCAGCATTAAGCACTTCAGCACTCCCAAGAAATGCTTAACCTAAAGTAACAAACCAACAAAGGATCCCCACGTTTCTCAGAGGACATCAGACGAGATTTGGCTAGCTACTGAATATTAAAAGATACACACAAAAACGCCTGCACATGAATTCCTTCTTGCATAGTCCTTCCTATGACAGACCACGGTGGTTACACTCCCATCACTTTCCTTCCATTGACTTTTAGACTACAGATGAATCACATTAAGATTGGCAAGACGCGGCAAGATACTGGATTTGTTAGGAGCAAGATCAGGAGAGACTCAGTCTGCTAGGGAGAAGGGCAATTCCTGAGATGGACTGCAGGTTTTTCCTTCTCCTGCCCATCACAGACTCTTCCCTGTTAACTGTCGTGACACCTGAGCAAGGGCACTGAGATAATTTTTTTATCGCAGATATAAAAATGAGGTGAGAACAAACATGCCCGGGTTTTCAATTGGGTTTTAGCCACAAAGTCTGGCAGTATGACCTGAACTACGATTGTCTGAGGGACACAAATGGTACAGCCCTGGCACTTCATGTTTCAGGACCTCCTCCGCCGACTGAAAATTAAAGGAAAGGGTCAGCTTCATTTAGTACTAGCTTCTGTCTTCATTTCATGCTCAGAGCACAGCACTCAGGCTAGAGCCTTAGCTGATGCAAATCAAGAAAGCTCAGTAGTAATCAGTGTTAGACTGATTTATAACAACTGAAAATCTAGCCCCTTACAAGGTCAATATTAGCAAAAGAAAGGAGGGAATGTGATGGTACTTACTGTGGATTTTATAAGTAAAGGCACTCCACAGTGGGGGAAGGAATATCCTACATGGGAATCTTCCGTAAGGCTTTTGTGACTGTTTCTGTTGGTCAAAGGCAGGGGCAGGGGGAAATCACGCACACTACCATATGAATCTTTGCAACTAATTAAAGGAGTTCTTCAAAATGTGCTTTCTCTCGAATTCTGTTTTTCCTGCTTCACTGTTTCATCGTTCTTCATGTCCTTAGAAATTTATCCAAGGCAGCAATCAGTTAAATAAACTTATGATGGCTTATTGCTCTGCATAGTACTAGGGCCCTATTTCCTTCAGATCTCTTACAAACGTGAACTGGTATTTCCATACTTGTGAAAATGTGCTAGTAGTTCTATTGCATAGACGCTTCTGCATGAAGGTTAAATAAAGTATCTGTCACTACAACTGGTTCTCAATCCGTACCCAATTTAATTATCCCCCCCCCCCCCCCCCCCCCCCCCCATTATTCACCACATTTACCAAAATCTAGAAAACTGCAGCAGTTGGTCATTATCTAAAAGAGAAAAATGGCTTTAACAGTCTCTACAGATAAGCATGAATGCCTCCTACTAAAAGAATCTATTCCTAACTAGTTCTTGATATTTGAGCTAAATGAAATCACTTGTCTGATTAGCTCTGGCTTGGAATCTTTTTCTGCTGGTAAGTCCTGAGTAAGCAGTCACATGAAAAAGCACTGAATCTAAACGAGAATCTCCAGGAAGCCTCATTTCGTTGATTTACTTCACTTAGATGGCAGAGGTAAAACTATCTGGTGTGACACACAGAAATTAGTGATGATCCTCAACTTATCTGACCACTTAAGCTATTGCAATGGCCAGATTCCAACCTGGATGCTACAGACAATATTCTTTCTGCAGTATCCATTTGATACAACGATCTCTGCTTACGTATTCCTGAATATGATTTAACGGAGATGTACTTGTGAAACGAGGCATCTTTCTTTGTTTTACATTACGCTCAAATTCTTCAGATGACATTGAAGCAAAACCCTCACTCACTCTGACGTGCATTTTTCCTCGGTGTGTAGCCTACAGTTCATAGGTAATGACAGACATTTGAGATTAAAAGAACATTTAAAAACATGGGAATTACTACAGCTTGTATTCTGCTTTTACACTCTATCCCAGCTTTCCAAATTAAAAAACAGATAAACAAAAAGCCCCAACAACCACAACGGGTTTTGCTCTTCTTTTTGCAGTTATTGGCCATGGCAAGAGAATGAGATCACACCTACAAAATTGTTCTTCCTCCCCTGGAAGCAGATCCGCACCTACGCCATTTCAGAGATCCACTTCCTGTTAATAAAAAGGCAATTTCTTCGGGTAACAAAGCCATGCACTTCTGGCAGTAAGCCAGGAAGCTTGAAGAGAAACCTCGAATTCTGAAAACATAATAGGGACTCAGCTTAAGAACAGATTTCATCTATCAACTAACAAGAGGCTGGGGTCATGAAGTAGGGTATTCTTTATACTTGAGAGACCAAGCTGAAAGTCTTAAAAATGTACAAGAAAACCCTGGCTGGAATGCTCTCCGTATGTAATCGAGGTTGCAGCTTCAAGAAAGCTTATCATTTCTCCTGACATTCTGACAGAAATGTGTAAAATAGAAGTTTAGCAGTGTGGGCAGGTTAAATTATACTGGGCAGGAGAAATCATTTCAATGTGAATCGAAGCGTTTACTCTTGTCCACTTCCAGCTCTAGCTTGTTATTCTCTCTGCTTCCCATACCTTCATGTTTTTAACAGAAAAGCTTCATTTTAGAACAGATTTTATATAGGGGGTGCTTTGGTTCTAGGATTCGGTGTTTACTCAAAAAGCAGCCTTAACACATTACTAAAGCATGACTCGGTTCTTGCTCATCTGTTGAATTTTCTATGTATTTTCTATGTATGTTTCTATGTACTCTATGTAGTTTTCTTTAATGTATTTACCTGGTATGGCAAATACTGTAGTAAACAGATTATGTATTGAGCAATATGGTTATGGGAAAGTTTTGACTAAACCTTAGCGAATTTATATACAGAAAATATTCTTATGAATAAGAATGAACTTCCAGAAAAATGTGCCATTTCCACATGAAAAAGAGCAGGGTAAAAGCATTTTCAACTTCAGCCATTCTTTTCTATTGGAAAAAACCCATAAAACCTGCTCAGTTAAGCCTCCTCAGTCTGCTTTTCATGGAGTCAAGAACTCGCGCTGCTCTTTCTACCTGTCCTAGAAGCCCAAAGCATCAGCTTTTCTGCTTTTCTACAGCAGTGCAATCCACTCCACATCACAGCCCGAACAACGCAAAATCATCACCCCTAAATCTAGAAAGGAAAACAGCACGTGTAATGTCTGTCTGTAAAGAAATACATAAAGAAATACTGCTGTAAATGTGTCCCCTATAGCGCTGCGGTCCATTCTGAGCGACCGTGAAGTGCAAGTCCCTCTTGAAATGGATGGAGCTCCCAGATCTTTAAACAGTTGCTGAGCGGTCCTTCTTGTCCAATTCTTTTCCTAAGCTTTGGTTGCCATCTCTGAGAGATACTCAAGCTTTTTTTACTAGCTCTAAACATTTTCCCTAGCGTCTGTGGGTAGAGTCACTCCTATTTCCAATTGATTTTTGAAATCAGAGTGCTTGGTGTCATTTAGCACTTAAGAATAAGTGGACACTAATTAATGGTAAACTAGAATAAAATTTATACTGAATTACATACAGCATCTGCATTAGTAGCCAGTGAGTTCATTCTGATGAATGTTATCACAGGAAGTAGCAGGGAGTTTGTAATGGTTTGCTAAAGCAGCTAACTGAAAGCTCTTCCCATTAACAAAAACAAGCATTAAATTACTTCAAGACAATCATTAATTTAAATAAGTATTTTGTTACCATACATACAAATCATGCGCGGAGAAACTCAGAAAGCATCACAGTTGTCACGCCACCTAAAAACCCAGAGATGCACAGTGCAAAAGTGGTCACCTCTCATTTTCACACCGCAAGACCCCCAGAAATCACATACTGGGCCAGGACGCGACCAAGAATCGCAGATTCGGGCATCCCTCACATCAAATGAAATATGAAACAATGCTACAGATAGAGCAGCATTTAGCAGAGTAAATCCTAAATGGCCCTCATCTTACTGAGCTCTGGCAGGTTCACGTGCAGGACAAGGAACACCGTACTGCCGTCTGAGCAGCCCTGAGAGATGCTTTAAGCAGCAAACCTGACAGTTCCCACAGTGCATTCCTCAATTTCAACTTCAGAAAATACTCGTTGGGGATGACAGCAAGTGGTGTCAGAGGATCCTAAAGATCTCTGGAACAATGGGCCACCACCGGTCTTCGAAATATCCTGGGGAACACCAAGCCCCTTACACAACCTGTCCCATTGGCACTCAAGGGCAGCGATGCTCCACAAACCATCCGCAGGCTGCTCCAAGGTCCCCTGGTTCATCAGCAATGCACAGATCATCATTAGGAGTCACTAAACTAAGAAAAAACAAAACGAAACAAAATTTCGAATGGGAGTCATGGGATCTGGGAGATCTGTGTTTCCTAGATCTGCTACTGACATGAATGATTTCATTTTGTTGTATTTAATTTCCCCTCCAATTCACCCAATCTCTTTTGTTTATATCAAAAGATTTGGGAGACAAGGATGGTTTCTCTCTCTCTGTCTGTACTGTGCATAGGTCAATAAGAATCCAATGTGGAAGGGTTTTCTGAGAGCTGCTGTACAGAAACAACAATACAAAAATAATAAAACATCATTTGGATTTCAGGCTTCAGTTGCAGAAAGTCTTCCCTCTTGAACCTGATGTTTATACTGAAACGGAACCCCAAACAAAGCCCGTGTAACGAGTAAGTTCAGAGCTGCTGTTATTCTTGGACCAGGAAAGAGAAACAAAAGCGCCGTAGCGATTGTACGGAAGTCGTGATGGAGCCTCTCTTGCATTGCGTTTTTGATGACATATGACAAGTACAAACATCCATCTTCCAGCATGTTTGTATTTTCCTGAGAGTAAAAGATACGATGGATTTCTACCATATTGAAAACAGCAGCCTTGACTTAACATCCTTGCAATGCCCTCTAAAACTGATCTTATTCAGCCTGCAGCCCGTCTGCTTTATCACGGTGCGCTGACACCATCAATCAAAGCGACCCTGGTAACATAACAAAGAGAAGTGGCTCCATTCAGGCAGCGATGGCAATACTTCCTCCCTCTTCAGCTCCTTCAAGTGGAGGAACTCTAAGTGTTTTACAGAAAATTAGCCAAGCCTCTTAGTTCCTGTGAATAGGTAAACTCAAAAGCAGGATGGCCTCGACAGGGCACACATCTGAGACGACAGAACACCCCTCGCGCTGTGACGGACGCCCTCGGTGGCTGCAGCCGCAAGGTATTATACACCAGAGATCATTACAGAGGTAAGGGCCACACGCTCACATGCTGTACTGAGGTCATATAAATGTCTAAGAGAGAGAAACCGAGTTACTGAGAGTTTAAATGATTTGTGCATGCCAGCAACAAAGCAGGGCACGGGACGGAAGACAGAAATGCATTAACTGGGGAGGCTGAATGGCGTTCAGCACTCCCCTCCCCGCGGCACTCGCCGAAGGGATGCGTGCCTCCCCAGTCACAGCCGCCTGGGGCTGACCCTGTCCTGTCCTCTAAACTAGCAGTCACCCCGCCTCTCCTCCCTGTAGCCAACAAGATTTGGCAAAACAAGACAAAAAACTGTAAATGCATTAACAACAAGAATTCCCCCCCAAAATCCTGGTGGCACATGAAAACGCCGACAGAAACTAAGTTTTCCAAATGCGGTTACTTGTCAACATTTGGCACACACAGTCCAAAATTAACTTCTCTATCCTCCTTCCCAGTCTCTGGCTGAGAATTTGTACTCAATGGGCAACTCAGAGCCAATAAAGCAGCCATCTATCAACCCCCTAAACAAACAGTACCACCACTGTGTTGCCAGAAGTTAACAATTTGAAAAACTTGCATGTCTTACCTGTTCCTAGAACAGCCCCTTTATCCGATATTATTATAGACTATCACTCATTCTTCAGTTTGTCTAGGATCTGCTAAATGTTCCTCTATAAATTCATCACTCGGTGCCCATTCACAGCCATGCATTAACTGCTCGGTTTTCTTTGAAAGTAAGGAATTGGATATGACACATAAGTCACCATAAACTCTACAGGATTAAGTAAGTTATTGCATCTTACAGCACAACTGGTTTCTACAAATGATACTCTGGAAAATGACATTATCGTTCAGTGATTTGGTTCAATCTGATTGCTACAGTTAATGTAATAATGTAACTCAATTAGGATGCTTTTGTTATGAATGAACAACCTTGTTTAATATTGTCTGACTGTCCAGAGTCAGCTTAAATGCGATGTTGAGACGGCCCGCGAAGCCCAGAAATTCAGTGCTGCATTTTAAGAGGAGATATTGGCATGAATTAGAAAGTCCAGGCAATTTTTAAAGACACAGAGGTCATCCTGGTGCTTCCTACTAGATGGGAATTACAAAGCAGGCATCTTTGTAATGCCTGGAAGCGAATCCAGACTTTCAACAGAGTTCAGAGAAAGGCTTTCAAGGGTTAACGCAGAGAATTTGACTCTCATTTTCAAAGCAGAGCATGTCAGGTTCACCTTAAGCTATTTCTTCCACATTTCTCACCTCCCACCAGCAGCTCTCGGTGCGGAGGCCAGCAGCCAGCTCATGCCGGGCGTCACTGGAGAGCCTGGGAGAACCCGGCCAGTCAGAACTTAAACATGGTTTTGACCTTTTCCTCTTTGCGGGTGCGGTGTCCTTCAGAGGCGCGCACGCCACCTGTGTGGAGCTACCTACCAATACACCAGCTAAGTACGGCACTCCGTTCCTGTCACGCATTTATAACGTACTCGATGTTTGCTCATCTGCTTTTCTTAAAACTACAACTTCTTGACTCTCAAAACATCTCTATGCGAAGCAGACAACCCGAGGTCTTGCACTACAGCCTGGTGGCTTATCCTTCTAACAAAGAAACCAGGGGTTCATTTGTGGGTGACATAGCAAGGTGCAGGCAACCAGACTTTCAGGAAGGCGTTATCTGGTCTGTGGGTACTGTGAGGGAAGGGGGAGGAAGAGGTTATGCAAAACCTGCACTGGATTAACAGAAAGATGAAGGTCCAGAAAGATCCCTACTCTGCTAGTACCTGTAGGCCCAGCCCTAATTCAAACCACGTGTTATTCTCTTCACTTCCACCCTGTTTGGGGAATTTCTGGAATCCAAGATACACAGTAGCTGTATTCTACCACTTCCAAGTCCACAATACCCTTATTAGTGCTGAGCCAGATGGAGAGAAATATGCAGAAAACCAAAGCCGTACTTGCTGGAATCCTTCTCGATTCATTGGTGCATGCATTTAATTTCCTGTCTCCTTGTTTTCAGCCTGTCCTTGGATATGTTTGTGAGAAACCTGAGATGGTTACATGTGTTGTGGCCTCCAGGACTCTTAAAAACATTAAATAATTACCATAACTTCAATATATAATTTTTTTTCTTCTCTTTCTGAAGAAACCTCCAAAGAAATGTCTCACCTTCTCAGTTCTCAAGCCTAAGACTTTTTTTCTTTTCAAGGAAATGTGAGAACAGACATTCAGGAATGGGGAGCATGCCTCATACATGATTATAAAATCTGATTTGTTATGAAAAACAGATGTTATTCAGCAGCATAAAGTGTATATGAATATTATACTTGAATAACATATAGTAACATATAGTCCTTAAAGAAACACTTTTTATAATCTAGGTATGTTTGGACATGGCCAAACTCCAAGATCCACAGATTGAATTTCTGTCTGTCTCCATACACACATACCATACGTGCACGCTCATTAATACCTACTCCCAAATACACGTATAAAGCATATATCTCATCAACAAATATTTATATATATATGGGTGTATCGATCACGAGAAACGTGCCAGCATGCTTCAGTACATAGATTTCCTTTCAGGATATCTAATCTTATTTTTGTGTGGAAGGTTTACAGACACCTTGTGCAAAATAAGGCATACCCTGTAGATTTCTTAAGAAAGCATCGCAGTTGAAACACTCTAAATTAAATTTAAAACCCACATGACCCGGGATAACTTTTTTCCAAAGGCTGGACTTCAGAGACAGAGAGCGTGAGTGCGCACATACGACGTGTGCGCACGCAGACACACACCTATTTCTTCACTGACTTGAAATCACAACACCAGTTACATGCGAGAGCAGAAAACTATACTGTGATTCTCCTTCTGCATCGGTGGCACCCTGAAAATGAAACGTTGCCTGGCGTTCCCACGTCCTCTAACAACCTTCACGGAACTACTTTGATAAAAGTTTTGCTACATATAAAAGAAAGATGTGACAGTAAAATGTGAACAAGCAAAACTCTCTCTCATTTGGAATGGCTGTCTTATTGTGATCTAAGCTGCTGGGAAGGCTTTAGGAATTTGCATGTTATCCTTAGAGATGCCTGAAACTGTCTCCTCTGTTTCTTGTATAGCACTAAGCACATCATCAGCTTTAATCTTTAATCTCTTCTTCCTCTCTTCTCCCCTACAGAGAATCAAATCCTACAATCTATACACAGATAAAACTCTTGGGCCCAGTAAAGTTTGGCGCTAAGTTTTGCAATAAAGATAGTAAGATTTATCGCCAGGAATGCATTATACCAAAAAAAAACCCCAAAAATCCAGTTGTCTAAACCAGTATCATGTCCCAGAACTCTGCCCTAGATGAAACAACAGAAAAAGCGGAGTGCACCTCGGCCGGCATGATTTCACACGGAAAGATGGGCAGGCGGGGATACTTTGAACCCAGACAATCTTCGACTGAGAACTGTGTGAGCTGACAAACCCTATCACTTTATCTCACCTCACTGTAAATATAAATGCAATTAAACACTTCAAAAGACAAAACAAAAAAGCTAAACAAACAAAACCAAGTTTTTTTTCATTCTTCCTCCATCTGCTAATTCACACAAAATGAGGACAGAAGAGAACAACTTCTAGGATTTCAAACACACACAACACCTACCTACCTAACAGAAATACTCTACATAATTATGCACCTTTTGCCTGAAAGTATTATAGATATTAGCGCTGCTGCGGGGAGGAGAGCTTGTGGGCAGCGCATACGTGTATTGTAGATATTTATAAAACCACTAGGAGGCTGCAATAAAATTATCTCGGGGTATATATTATGCTTTTTCAGGAAGCATTTAAAACCACTACCATATTCAATTTAATCTCTCCCCTAAGTTTCCTTAATACACATTTCTCTGTATAGCTATACCTCTAATTTTGAATGTCAATATACATAAACAGACATGTTGCAAATAATGTACATCTATATAAACAGATATGTTCAATGAAAATAATGTATATTATTTTCATAGTATGCACGTGTATACATAAAAACACATGCTGCAAAATAATATACATCTATATATGCCACAGCTGATATTCTAAGATCCTATATGAGAACAGTAATTGCTTATACAAAAATAATAAAAATTTAGAATAACGAATACAGGTATGTACTGCTAGAGTTATCTACATGAATCTGCACCCCGCATATGGTGCCTAGGGACATGGTTTAGGGGTGGGCTTGGCAGTGCTGGGTTAACGGTTGGACTCGATGATCTTAAGGGTCTTTTCCAACCTAAACGATTTTATGATTCTATGATTCTATATATGCATAAAGCATAAAAAAGAATGCAACGTGAACGTACAAATACAACATCAACATTCGGTGTATTTGCATATTACCATGAGACATGCCTGTTACACACATACATTTAAAACTCGCATATAATTTAATACTCCACATTCCTGGATGTTTTTGCCATTAATTCTCATTTTCATACAATGATTTTATCTTTATCCACATAAGACAGCTTGCAAATGATATTTTTTAAAACCTGATGGTTGAGCAGTATTTTAAGATACCGATGTGACAGCGCCCGAACTTTCAAAGCACCACATCCCCTCGGAGGAGCGTTCGGGGGCATCTGCGCCAGCCTCCCTGCGCTTCCATTCTTGATTGTTTACTCGGCTGCCAGAAGATGGTCTAAAGCCCCGGGGAGAGCAAAACCTGTTTGGGCCATTGACATTGAGTATCCTTGGTGCAGGAAGTCAGGACCTTAGAGGTATCCATCATTACACCTGCCTGAAGGCAGGCTGGAGCCAAGGAACTTGCCTGAGAAGCTAGTAAAATTTTAATGCACTCTGTAGTGCGGTCATGTCATACTCAGTTATGGCAAATAATCCCAGATGCCTGCAGAGGTAAAATGGAGCTGTAATGTGCTTGCCTCCTAACCCGAGCTGACAGCAATGATGTACGACTACCATTAGCGGAAAATATCACTTCAACTAACCCATGATCCAGCTCCGCTAAGGGTCACATTATCCATGAGGAACAAATTACACTCCCAAAGTAAATACAAATTTTCTACACGAAATGGGTACAAAAAAAAGGAAAGGGGAGCCGGACGGGGGAAGGGGGAGAGGGTAGGGGGAGCGAGGAGTGATACATTACCTATGACAACATGCTGCCGAGTGACAAAGATGATAAAGGACAGGACAAATCACGGGCTGAAAGCGCTGTGGCACAGCCAGCCCGGAGAGCACGTACCCACGCCTGTAAACAACATGTTCGCTCCCCTTAGTGGCAAATGCATAATCTTTTACAACAAACATGCTTGGCTCCAATTTTATTACCACTCTAGCTGTAGGGACCCTCTATATGTGGCACATCAAATGTATAAAAAGGATCCTTATCTTTTCTCCTAATGGGCCTTAAACAGTAAGAAATACTTCATGATTGCCTGAGCGTTGCTAGCATATAAAGTCTGGGTGATCTTCCCCCCTTGGGGCAAGTTTAAGGTGCTGCGTTTTCCAGAGTTAAAAAGACAACACCTGTACAAATATGCAGTATAAGTCGCACTGATGGGAAACATCCTGGGTTTGCAGAAACAGTTTTAAGAATAATACTGAGAAACTATTTCTCTAACCCTATCCTTTGCCAAAATAAATACATGGCAAACAGTAAGATACCAGTATCCCATGACCTGAAGTAATTGCTTAAAATTGGGTTCTCAGCCACTGTTTCCCCATGGAGCCTTGTTTGCTAAACACGCTGGTAACTCACCATGCAAGGAGTTTTTTCAAGAATTCAGCTCCCTCATATTATTGGAAATAATCCTTTTGCCCTTCCAGGAGAGGGTCGAATGGGCCTGACGACTACTCAGCATTCTTCTACCAGCCGTAACCTGCCATGCAAAACCTCCCTACCCCAGGGAGGTCCAGCCTGGGGAGAGAAGGCTCCCACCACGACCCTCTCCCGGAGCTCCCACATAGAAGTCCACCTCCGTATTGCAGTCAATCCCTCTTCCTGAACCTCAGGACCTTGCAACCCCACCAGAGCTCCCTTTCTAGTGGCTTCCTCTAGCTATACCTCTTCTACTCCCTGGCTAGGAGTCCCAAGGAACATCTCGTACAACCTGAGGCTACACACTTATTTCTCCAGCTTTCTTACTGGAGATGACACACTTTATATTTTGAGGTTTTCCTCTAGAAACCATCCCAGTCTTCATATACCTGCACCTCGAGTTGAAGAGTGTAAAGAGCACGAAGAGAAAATCAACTCTGATGGTACGCCCTTCTTTCAATAGCTCAATAAATGCTGAGAGTTCCCTTGATGACCAGAATTTTCCAGATCAGGAAAATTATAATCTGTTATTTATACTCCAGCAGTGCATAGACACCAGACTGAAACCCTGGTTGAGTTTACAGACAGTTAGAAGAACACAGCTATTATGACTGTGGCAGTGATACACACTTTTAGATGGCTCCCAGCTATCTGTCTGCTATGGCTCTGGCACCATCCAGGTGGACACTTTTCTTTCGAGTGCTACCCAAACTCCTCCTTCCCCAGGAGGGAGGGGAAAAAATACCACACACACCCCCGGCACCCCCCCCAGTTTTCTTCCCAAGCATCCTGCTAAAAAATCCTGAAGTGATGCAACGGCCCACATGAGAGTGAACTGCACCCGCCTATAAATGCAGTGGTCTGTAATATACAAGATGGCACAAAGCAATTTCATCACCATTTAATCCATTTATGATTGAGCTTTTACTTCCAGCAACAGAACATACAGAAGGCAGCCCTGTGCAGAGCAGCTGTTTACCTTGGTCTCATGTCTTCTAGCACAGTTTACGGTGGGGTTCCTTCGGGTTCTTGCCGTTTCCGAAGAAAGGACAATTGGCTGTGCCCTGCCCACGTTTCGGAGGAAAGGGAACACCAGAGCAGCATGGACGCGTGCGCCAGCACAGCTGAAAACAGTGCTCTGTTTATTTGGCAGAGACACAACTAAGCAGGATCACTAACATCAGATCTGGAGGGCAGGGAGGGAATGGCTTCTGAAGTTCATGACCCACAAACCTTGCATTTACTCAGTGGTACTGAAAGACATGGTTTCAAGTAGGCCCATCCCAAGTTCCTCTTACCTTAAATGTATCAGGGTATTTATAATTACCTAAACCAGTTGAGTTTGTAAAGCCGGGCTAAAAATCGTGGGGTTTTTTAACATAGCCAGAAGCACATTGGAAAGCAAACTACACACAAATGCACACAGGCACACAAATACATAAACACTTGTATGTGTGGATATTTAACTACCAAACACTGAAATACAGTCTACGTACTAAGCTGGGCGACACACATCTGCCAAAATACTCCTCCAAAATCTCTCTCCGAAGGCCATACACAAAATACTTGTCCAAAAGCACTTCAGAAACACACACAGGGTGCACGTGTGAATGCTTTTGTGTGTGTATACATGCACACAAATAACCGCTCCTTTCATCTGAGCATACCACAGCGGTTTATGGTATTTTCCATGCCATAATCTTTGGTTTGTCGCTGTTTTATATGCAATCAAATGTATTAGCATTATCAGTAAAAACATTCTGATGCAAGAAATATCATTCTTCAGCTCTCATGGTGCTTTCAATGGCACATGATTTTTCTCTTCAAAGAGAAAAGCAATGAAGCCTCACAAGCAACATGCTCCCACCAGCACAGGCTTCTTAAGCAAGCACAACACCCACCCGTCCTAATCCCCTCCCAAGCTGGGGTGAGCTTTGTTACTCTTCCCCTATGACCACATGCCAACGCCTTGCAAATGTAGCCACCGGTCTGACCAACCTCTTTCCTCCCAGTACTTCCCACACAACGTCCACCCGAAGCACAGCCGTTTCAGCAGGAACACCCGGCAGCGCTTGAGCCGTAACCGTGACGAGCCAGCCGCTGCTGGGCCCGGGAAGAACACCATTTAATGGGATTCAAGAGCCTCATCAAGAGAGAACTGATTGGGTATCACTAAGATATACACAGAATTAAGTCATCAATCGCAGTAATTTTTTTAAGTTGTACATCCTATCAAAGTTGGGTAGGATTCAAGCAAGAAGCAGGCCTCTTCTCCTCTTGAATCAGGCATAAGTAACAACTCTGTGCACACTGCGAAGCGGTTCCCCTTGATCAATGAAATATTCTCCTAAGAAGTGAAAAATCACTAAAGTGCCTCAGATTGAGCCTTAATTTTAAAATCAGTCTAATTAAACAAGAGCGGTGAGAGGAAATGGTAGAGACAGCAAAGAAAGCAGGGCCTTACTCCTTACTTCATCTTTAGCACTTGACTTCCTTATCAAAGCTGTTTGTACATCTTTTCAAAACAGGGCTTCCTTTTATTTCCAGAAGACGAACTGTGCACTTGCACTTATGTTTTTAATATTGTACTAATTACCACGGGTATAATTTTAAAGATTGTATCTAGATATCAGAAGATAATACAGTTGCACTTAAATTTGTCAGCTGTGCAATAGCTTGCCCTAATTTTAGATTATCAGCTCTGGAGACCTGCTCAAAGAGTAAGACTGACAGACTTTTTAATGGAGAAAATCTGAGTTCCCCTGGGATCCATACTTTTTTCTGATTTAGTAAGAAATCCCAGGGGCATTTGCTGAAAGGATCCCAGGATGGAAAATGACATCTCTCTAAGAATTAGTGCTTCACATTCTGATGCAAGTCCTCCAAATATACTCTCCCTCCACAGACATGTGCGCTACCTCTTCAGGTTTTTTAGCACCAGGAGAGCAAAATGGCTACTTTGAAAGCTCCGGTCCGGTACTGTGTGCCAAACTGGAATGAAGGAGTATGAATCTATATAAATAGATGAATTATCCACCCAAAACACGTCATTTAAAATTGAGATGCTGACACAGCCTTAGCCACAGTACTGCTAAGCAGGGGCTGCAGCATTTTTCAATTAAATATCCTTGTTTCTTCTTCCAGAGAAACCTCTGGAGAAATGTCTCATTTGAGGGCAGACATAGACAGAAAGTGACTGTCTGTCGGCTCCCAATTAAAGGCTAGGGAAGACGTATTGGAGGCACAGCCATCACCTAATAGAGATCAGATATCAACAATGATTTACGCAGCCAGACAGATACATATTCAAGTGGGGGAAAAATAATACTAGCAGCCTAGGAGACATGACTTTTCCTGCTCCGTCACCACTCACTATTCATCTGCTCCTCAGCTTCCCAGGCCCTGCTCCTTCCTGCACTCTCCTGCTTCCCTGTGGTCATGCTTGAACCGACTCGTCTCTCAGCCACCTCGATCTGTCACACACCTTTCATCACACTGATCTCCCATTTTTTATTCAAAGGCACTGGTCTATCTTTCCGGATTCCAGGTCTTATTTATTCCAGTAGAAATACGTACCTGCCTTGCAATACTTCTACGTCTTGCGGATCTCTCATTTCCCAGGCACACTGAAGGATCAGTGTGGGTTTACCCTCAAAAATCCCACATGAGGCAAAAGTGTTTTCTTTCCATTTTCGGAACAGCAAGTACAGAATTCATCTGCAGCAATATACCATATATTCTGTATATTTCAGGATATCAAAATCTGCAAGTTACTCCTGAAGAAAAGTAGATCTCCTCTTTCCAGAAACATTTCAGGCAAAGAGGCTTCTGGTGGGAGGAGAATAACTCCACAATCCTCAAAACACACTGACCTAGGACCAACCAAGAGCAATCTGACAATTCGCTAGTAGAACAGCTCCACAGTTGGAGGCTAATACCCTCATCGTGATATAAGACATTTGGGTCAAGGATCTTAAAACAACTAATCCTGCTGAGTACCCTCAGCTCCTATGGTTATTAATGAAAACTGAGGATGCTGAGCACTATTTACGAAACGATCAACCTCTCGCACAGAGGTTTGGCACCCTTGCTTCTCCCAACACATGTTGCTCATAGGAATTTTTGGTCCTGAAAATGTTATTTTATTTAAAGCAGGAATTCAAAAATCTTCTGGGTCCTATTGAAAGAGATCTAAAAGATCCTGCCTGTCTGAAGAAAAGAAGTTTCTACTTGTCAGTTAAACAAAGGAATAACGCACAGCCTCCTTTATAGTGTGTACTTTACCTGTCATCCAACAGCCCATTATCATGTCACGGCAGAGTGCACTTTTCTACAGGTCACTTTGTTTAAAATGACATGGATAATGCACATGTCAGCGAGCTGACAGTCCCGACCGTCCTTCAGAGATAAAAACCGCAAGACGAGCGCCTGTTCTTATCTGGGGTACATGCCTTGGTCTATCATCTAAGTCAGGCAGAACATGATTTCTCCAGAGAGCACTTTTTTCATTTCCTGATTTTAAGAAAATCAAATAAGCACCATTTGTCTTCATCTGAATATGCTTGACCTGCTCAAATGATGATGTCTCGCATTTTATAACAGGCTACATATGCTGAATTCAAATTAACAGCAGAACAAGGCCTTTAGATCTTTGCCTAAGCTGCCAGCACAGGCTGAATAAATACACCAGGGTTAGCTGTTGTCTTTTAGAACTGGGCCAGAGCTATAAAACTCAAAGCTGGGTCTGGTTCTGGGATTTGAAAAGCACTAAGTTATCAGGGATATTTGGATCTGCACTTAATCTCATTTCATTAGGGGGGAAGACAAAATATAGATCGCAGAGATGAAATACACATCTGGATTTTAAATCCTTCCCTCACAAGTACTGGGATATTCTGTACGAGGTACAATCTCGAGTCTCTCTTGTGTTGTGCCGCAGAAACTATCCTGAACCAGCACACCACCGCCATCCCAAAAAGCTGCCTCTCTGCCTTTTTATATAGGAGCGCTGTAAGGGAAAAATACTGTGAAACCGGCAGAGGTTTGGCTCCCGAAATGCAGCAGTGGCAGGAAATTACACTTCTAGTCCTGGGTGCCATAAACATAGGAGCTGAAATTCAGTTTATCATCTTCCACTGCATAAGGAACATCCTGAAAATGAATAATCACTTCAGAGGATGGAATGTAATGGTAATGCATTAAAAATTCATATCTAAAAGTGCAGGTTAATATTCTGTGCAAAAACCCAACAAAACCTCCCCTTTCTGTTGTCACACTGATTAACTCCAGTGATTAGTTCCCTTAT
The DNA here is from genome assembly GCF_965183815.1 of Platalea leucorodia. Taxonomy (NCBI): domain Eukaryota; kingdom Metazoa; phylum Chordata; class Aves; order Pelecaniformes; family Threskiornithidae; genus Platalea; species Platalea leucorodia. The sequence continues at coordinate 2,503,454 of NC_138838.1, forward strand.
GAAAGGGAAATCAGGGCAGTTCAAAGTAAACAGTGGTGGTTTAACGTAGTTAGCAAATTATTAAGAAACATGAGGAAAAAAATCTCTACTTGGGAAATTACTGAAAAAGCTGAAGGGCAAAGCTTTGGTGGTTTCATACAGAGTGGTCTGAAAATTTCCTTAGCTTCCTGCTACAAAATCCTGTAGAAAACCAATTAAATTCATGAAAGGTGGATTTTACAACTTATTTTTTCTTTTCTGTTGTGTAAGATGCATACCAGCATGGTCATCTCTCTTCTTCTTGGCTTGACTTGGAGCTAGTTAACAGAACCACTCATGAAACTCTAAACCATTCAATGTTGTTATATGAACGACATTTTCTGGCATTATTTTACCCTCCCCCAACTTCCAGCCCCCAATTTATCCAGTGAAAGAAGAGGCGAAACTGATTACATTATCAGAACATCCCTTAAGGCTCAACGTACAAACGAAAATCACAAAATCCAACCTGGAAATAAAGAAGTTAGATCAGTTTTTATGCAATGAGTATTTCATTTTTGCCAAAGAAGAAAGGTAGATGTTAGTCTGCTCACAACATAAAATGAGACATAAAAATGTGCATCAGTGTGAATACTAGTTCTTCATTACTATTAGCCTTCTAAACAATAAATAGTGTTAGAAATCAGTGCCTGACACTTTTTCAGCATGACATTCTTCCCTTTCTCCACTTAGAAACCCAGTTACTGAGATAACTGTCAGCAAGTTGTGTCACTTGACTTAATGTACAGTTTCCAAATGTTGTTTCTAAAAATCCAGAGATATATATATCAACCATAACACTTCAATTTGAGTTTGAAGACCCTTGCCTGCAGAGAAGCAAAACAGGCGATAACAGGGGTTAAATAACTGTTAAAAAGTGCAAATGCGAGGGTTACAAACATATTTGGTTGCTGTTAGAACTTCCCAAGGGAAAATGTAGCCACAGAAAGGGTTGGTATTGAGACTGGTGTTCATAAACAACCCACACAAACCGTGGCATCAATATGCTTGAAGAGGAATTGTATAGCCTCCAAAATATTCATTACAATTCTCTTTCCTAGGAGGTCTATTCCAAAATTAAATTAAAGGAAACAAAGTATTTCCTTTGTATAGAGATTCTTTAGATCAATCCAAAAAGCAACTCTGAATAAATAACAGAATAATAGCAATAAGTGAATCCAACAAATTATTTTTGCTCCCATACCAATTCCTTTTCTTACCTTTTCTTCTTGATCACTGTCGCTGTCACACTGAAACACAAAAAGGAGAAAAGAACAGGTAAGAGAAACTTGCTACAGCAAAAAATTGAAACATTTCTATGAACAAGATGGCTGAAACACTCATAAACCCTGTGGCATCAAGTCTGGTACCTTTAGGAAAAAGCTCAATTACTGTACAGGAGGGAACGTTCCCCCACACTGTTGTTGAAGACAATACGTTTATATGTTTAAATTATGACAAAAATTGCACTGACAACAACAAAAGCCATTTGCAATGCCCTCCGTTAGTCGAATTCACGTGGACAGGACCTGATGGTGCATGAGCACATTTAGACTCCAAAACTGTATCAAGAAAGAAGAAAAACAATATTAGAGGGCTGCTTTGTCTACTACTGATGGACAGTATTTCTCATACTGCCTGCCAATAAAGTGGCTTCAAAGGCTTCTCTGATAGGAGGGTATGGAAATGGCTTAGGTTTGCCTGTCCAGAAGAGAGGCATCTAGAAGGCTATCGTTTTACTCCAGGACCACTTGGGGAGTTCAATCTATGTCTTTGCTTACCGCTGCTGTACGAAAGAACTCAGAAATCAGAGCGGAAGCAAGAACATGCAAAATTAATTGATTCATTGAGGTTCTCTATAATTCAAGAGCAGCCCAGGTATCACAGCAAACACTTATAATGCTATAAAACGCTGAACAGTAACACTAGTAGGTCTTGCTATTTATCAAGTGCCATTGCTCAATTCTTTAATAACTTTTACTATTGTAGAAATACAACAGGACTCGATGAATCACGCTTCAGTACAGATAAGCATCAGAAACCCAAAACGCATTTACATTTGCTAGCAGTACAAAAGCTGTGCTGGAAACAGGGCTAGAAGGACCATGCAACTGAGTCGTACCTAGCTGCTTCCTTCTTAGACACAGATTTGATTCAGCCCAGCTAATTCTGGGTAACTACGGAGTTGTCACACTTGGCTACCTCCACAGCAGCAGAATGAGGAAAATACCTCCTTCTGTTTTGGTTTTTAAACTCCAGTTTTAGATTCTAGAGGACTAAATCGTCCATACCATTCAAGGATGAACTCATACCTCTGCAGATCTAACGGCACACGTTTTGAAGGAAAGCATAAGATCATCAAACAGGAGAACCAGGCTTTCCTAAATCAAGGACTAGCTGCTTGTGTCACGCCATTACAGCAGTCAGTTAAGCCCTTTATGTATTTGTATCCTGTTTAATGCATCTTTGAGTATTTTCATAAGACAACCAAATCGCATTGAAATTATTTATACTTTGTGAATTCCAAAGGTTAACTATACAGTGGAATGCGAATAGACATAGCCAAAGACACCCACGAATGCATGTATTTGATTTGCACAAATCAAGTCATCTTCTGTGTGTTCTTTAATTATAACTTTTCTGTTTCCCTGGCTTTTTCCTCGCCTTCATTGGTACAGGGGGTGAAAAGGTGCCCTCCCCACACCAATGAGCTACATACTAACAAATTAAAGCTAAGAACTGCTTCTAGGTATCTTTCAAATAATTTAAAATGAAGCAAAAATCAGATAAAATTACAATCTGCTTTCAGATAATTCCAAACAGAAATTAAAGTGAAATTTATTTAATAACTGAAATGATTTATGTAGCAGCAGTTGCACCTAAATACTCTGGTAACAATCAAACAAGATGGAACATGAATATAGGAGACAGTTTTAGCTTGAAATTTGAAACCCTCATAATACGATCAAGTTAATGAAGAGAGCGTACTTACCCGACAAAAGGAAAATTGCACATTTCTAGAACAGTATGGTATTTATATAAACTACTTACACCCTTATCCTGTAAATATTATGCATTTTGACTTCAGCGTGACTACACGTATGAGATTTTGGCATGAGGTAAGTATGTCCGCAAAGCAAGGCCCTACATTTACAAAAAAGCAAACACGTGCATGAATTTTCATCCATGAAAATCACAGCGTGTCACAAAGAATTCCTATTCACTATCTCTATTTTACAGTTGTTGGAAAGATTCAGCTTTTTGGGCTACAGCACTTTCTTCCACTGCTTGGTTACAGCCAGGAGGGCCCAGCGGTTCTGGGGTCCCTGCACTGTGTGCTCTACGTGTTAGGATGCGTTATCATGTGTGACACACACGTTTCAAAACGGGGAGCTCAGAACCAATTGCTCCATTTGTTCGTGTCCCCTGCCCACGCTCCAGACAAACTCCAATACAAGTTCTGACTGCAACACCTGAATCCAAAAGGAGAAAGAAAGGGGGTAAAAAGTGGATATACAAGCAGGCAAGAACGATTCCCTTTTAGCAGCAGGGTTCAGAGGGTTTTAACGTGCCATCCGCGCCCGCTGCTGGGGCACACGCGCACGTCTCCTGTGACCCAGCTGTGGTCACAGCGCTTTGCAGCCTCTCCTTCCCCCACCATTTTTTGTCTGGTTTAAGGAATCTCTCCTCCGCTGTGGATTAAGTTTTTCCCGACTCATAAGCTTGGAAAGAGCTCAGGGTTTTGTGTTTTCTGCAGTGTGGAGGTACTTGGGGAGAAGAGTACTTGCCAGCAGTGACATCTGAATTTGCCAGCAAAACAGTTACCCGCATCCGAGTGAATCTGCAGAGAAGGTGCACAGAGCGATGTCGGTGGGAAGTTATTTCCATCAAAGTGTTAAGCCTCCTGCTTTCCGACAGTCCAGTTCTAATTTCAAGGTCTGCTTAATTCCACATCAAATAATTACTGCTATACCCAGAAGCACCTTGTCTCCAGAGTTAAGCATATGGCGAAGGACTGAGACCTACTGGTGTCCATTATGGAAGCAGCACGGATGCCAAGCCGATTAAAAATGCTCAGGCTCCCTTCACAACATGCCCAGTGACTGACAGCTTCGCGATTTGGCCAGTCACTGCGGCTGCCAAAAAAGCCTCTGCTGCACAGAGGCCCACATGGCACTCTGAGAAAACAGTTCCATTCCTGGTATTAAATTCCCATACTGACCCGAGGACTTTGCTGTGAGCTCAGCAGGAGCGCACCATCCAATTTACAGCTCCATCCTCCAGAGCCCTCGGTGCCAGCCTCTGGCAGAGACGAATGATGGTCAAACCCCTCCAGCTCATAAATTATGCAAAGGCAATAAATGCACTCAGCAAACAGCTCCTAACGTTTGCCTAGCCTGGCTCCAGATACGCTCTGTAAAATGCCAGGAGTCCTGCACATACAAGGCATCTATTTCACTCATAAAGAGGTTTTGTTGGTGGGGTGCGAGGGAAGGAGACCCACCGTCCAGCAGCGCTGTCCTGTTCCAACAGCAGAATTTTATGGGCAAGCAGGATGAAAGAAGAAAAGGAGGGACAGGAGGAAAGGGCTTCATGCACTGCACTGGGGTGAGATGCACATTCAGTGGGTATACGCGTGTGTTTGTGTGCGGCCATACACGTTACACGTGCGGGTTTTGCACAGCCACTTTAAACTGAATTTTCCCTGAGGGTTAAATACGTGGATTTCCTTTGGTTCGTGGAAAGAATCAGACCATTTATGTGCAGGGCTAACTCCAAAAAGACTTGCAGAAGAGGGGACGAGGTTTGCTGCTCAGGCTGGAAACCGAATTGGAGCAACTGTACGCTCTTCCTATGCCTGCGTCTACTTTGCTGTTTAGGCACTCCAGGTATTGCACTTGCACACACGTTCCCCAGTGGCCCCTGCTCTGATGGGCTCATTTACATTTTTGGATGCATTTTCTTCCCAGAGGTGCTAAAGCACAAGGCGTTTCTATCTTCTGCAGGCTTACTGCTAACCAATTCTGGAGAACAGGTCTCGGAAACCAAAGCCGACAACCGTGAAGTTGATTATCCAGAATTACTGGTCAATTTGAAGACTTGAGTCTGTATTGCTTGCTCAATTCCTCTAGCATTTCTCTACCTCCCAGGGCCATAGAAAAAAAGCAAATTCATTTAAGTGCTTTGTGATTCTCAGAGCACCCGACTGTTTTGGAACTGAAGCGATGCAAATGCGTTGTACTGGCCTTCTGCTTTGGGCCGAGTTTCAGTATTTTGTGCCTATTACAAAAAGATAATTTTTCCGTGTTCTCCCATGTCTTGTTTCAGGAAATCATGGCTCTGAGCATACGCTGCATCAGAATATTCTGTAGATAACTGGGAAACCATAATATCATTCAGAGGTAGCATGACTTGATTTTTGGATAACTGCCACTAGCTTCACTGGAAGCTGCGGGTGATAATGTGACAAATCAGGACAAGGAGGCTGCAGACCCATTTTACACCTGAACAAACAGAGGCTTCTTTCTCTGATTCTCAGGCTCAAGGCACTTACTATCTCCTCGCTGTCACCCAGGGCCAGGCTTGAGAAGAGTCCAGAGCCAAATTTCCAAAAGCCGGCCTACATTATCAAAAACCCACCCAACCAACCAGCCCTTAGCTCTCATTTAGGCACTGAAATGAAAGCCGGATTAGCAAAACTGCTGAGCACCCACAACTCCCACGTACGGCCAAATTTTCAAACGAGCGTGGCACAAAATGCTGTGAGGTCTTTTCGAACCACAGCCTGACAGGCTCCTCAGAGGAAGGAGCCTTTGAAATGGCTATTTTACGCTTTTGAAAGTCTTGTACTGGGCAGAAGGGACTCTAACGGCTTTCCCAAAGGACCTACAGCGCTCCAAACCCAATCCAAAGCAAGGGCTGTATAAAGCTCGCTCAAAACTAGCTCCACAGATAAAATTCTTAGGGGACATATAAAAACGTTAAGGTTACCCCTCATTTCTATATAATCAGGGGCAATAATGAGACCAGACCAACAATGACTTGCTCAAAGTGGCCATAGTTATCATTTGAACTTTTCAAACACCCTTAATAACGAAAGCACGCAGGCTACCAGCCACCACGTTACTTGACACACACGTGCCAAGTGTCCAAGCTTCATCTGGCACTATTTCTGCAACTTCATGCTCAAGAAGCACTAATCAGAATCAGTAACCCACAAACTTGCATTTTCATACGTGTGCTGCAGTCCAAATTCGAACAGTTGTTCCTAAAATCAACCCAAGGTGAGGAGGGAACACACAAATTAGTAAAGTCCGTGTACCAACAAAACAGCAAGCTCTTCTTTCTGCCCCAGCTTAAACCTTCTAAACTTTCGCAACCAGTCCAGGTTGCGAAAGCGTAAGATGCATTCCCTGCAATATGGAGTATGCACATATATAACTGCAGTGAGAAACAGAAAAAGAACTTTTTGATTCCCATTTGAGGTTTAATTGCTGCTGTGTTTTGTAGGAGAAAAGGAAAACTGAGGATTGGGTTAAAGATGAGTTGTACCTCCCAAATCCCCTGCCCCAGCTGGAGGGAGCGCAAGTTAAAATGCACAGCACGTCTCCCACGGCACCCGCCGAATGAGACTGATCCCAATGCCACATTTCAAAAATCAGACACCCTATGAGGTTAAAGCTATAATTTGAGCCCATTTTAATAGCTTGAGAGAGTCTGGTCCAAATCAAGCTGAGTAAAGGTCTGTGCCACCTCACCAGCTCATTCAGGCTGAAGCAACACTATGGATTTCTATGTACCTTGCTGATTGAACACATTCTTGTGCAAAAAGTGGCAATCATTGAATATATCACGTACAATGACATTGAGGAGGGCATTGTTCTCTATTCTGCTCAATGGACTTTGCTGGAACAGCTATTTCATATCTTGGATCCATTTATCATTGCCACCAAAGGAGTCAGTGCTGCTGAAACGCCAGTGCTGAACAAAGTGATTCTACTCATCTGTCTGCTGAAAAGAAATCTGAAGAAAATGAGGGAAAACCCAGACCTCAGCCATGTTCACACTGACATTTACAATATTCTTGTCCATCTATCCACCAATGACAAACCAACGGCCCTGGAAAGGCCAAAGATGATATTTTAGCTATACAATTAGACCTTTGCTTCCAAGAAAAAGGGAGAAAAAAACATCTCCCAGATGAAAGGAGACACAGACAGGGAATAAATGGGCAATTTTCTAATTGATGAAATGGAGACAGGCAGAGTCACAAAGAAACTAAGAGCAAAAATTTCACTTTTTGCTTTCCTATCTCTTATTTTGCCTGTGAGTAGCATTCAGCATGGAGCTCCTTGCCAAGGAATCTTATATATAGCATCTCGCAAATTGGTTAACATCACAGTCTGCTTAGCAATTCTTCACCATTATCCACAGTGATTCACTGTAAGGAATGACTCTGAAACAGAGATGGTCTGAGAAGTTTAAGGTCTGCTTTCTCAAAAGCTAAAATGACAGATTATTCACAGAAAAGTCCCATTTTACACAAATTACCTTAGTCTGGACAAAAGATTGCTATGTTGACCTCTAATCTGAATTCCATTTTATCCAAACTACTTCACTTCAGATGAAATGTATCAGTCTTGGACATTTAAAGTTATCTTGGCCCCTTACAGGAAAAATATTCAGAACTTAGAAACACTTTCAGCTATAACTCTTTTTAATTCCTCACTCCCAGGACTTTCACGATTATTTTAGACAGCAAAACGACACAGTAAGTGCCTCCTTCTAGCTCTACCATCAACAAAACAATGGTTTGATAGGAAAGAAGAGAATTATATTTTGAATATTACAAGAAAAACACCAGATTACATTACTATCCATGATAAAGATCTTGCACCTTGTATTTATATAGGAGGTGTATATATCCTTGGCAACTGGTGGGTGGTACACACGCTCCTGGTAGACCACAGTGAGCCCGTTTGTAAAGCAAAGGGGGATTTCAGTCCAGAAAGACAACTAAACATGAGTCCTATTTTGAGGTTTAATTCTGTTGTGTCAACCCCTGTGTTCCCAGGGATATCGCTTGAAGGGGACGGCTCGTAGCTCTGTGCGAATGAGAGAGGCTGTGCAAGGCTGGGGAGGCAGCAGGGCCCGCAGGAGCGCAATGCCTGCCCGAGGGCTGCCAGGGACAGAGCTGGAGCCCTCTGTCCTGGCTCTCTGCCCGGGGCTCGGTTTCACCCAAGGGACACACGCCACCGACATTCTCGGGCACCTCCAGCACAGCCCCAGAGAAGGATGAAGAGAAGCCGGCCCTGTAAGAAACACATTTTCCTTTGCTCCCTGGAAACTGAGCGGCGACTGGTAAGTTACTGCAGTTCTTGGAAAAGTGCAACTTCTTTCCCCCAGTTATCACTGCCGATGGCTGCCTTATGGTGTCATTGCTCAATGATCCCACAAGTGCTTAAGGCCCAATCCAGCCATGCCCAAAGAACAGGACGACGCTCCCACCAATGTCAGCGGAAGATTAAATGGGCTTTCCAGATGTACCATTAGAAAGCTAACGATGCCACGAGTTACTCAGCTCAGCATCTTCAGAAAGTGCCTGCTGCAAGTCAGGCATCCAAATTCCTCTCGACTAGCTGGGCACCAGGCAGCGGCTGGCCACATGCACAACCGAATCTTAATTTCAGGAGGTCATTCTCTTTTGCAGTACGAGGATGAACTCCCTGCCTCAGTTCCTCGATACTCTATAGGAAAAAAATGGCTACATGCCTTTGCCTCTGGGACTCTGAACGTACATTTGCTGCCTCCTTACCTGCCTTCCTGGCTGTAGACAATTTGCAGCATGTAATGTTATTTTTAGCATCCTCTCAACGGATGACGACAATTTGCAGTGTGTAATGTCATTTTTAGCATCCTCTCAACTGATGAGTACTTTGTCAGGGTTCAAAAAATAAATAATATTAAATAATAATAAAAACGTGCATTTATGCTGGTGGACTAAGTCAATAGCGAAGACTTAAACTAATCAGTGTTTAATGAAGTCAGTGCCTAATAGTGCATCAGCCAGTGTATCTGTATAAGAAAAGACTCCTATTTTTCAAGACTCCTGATCTTAGCTCAAGAGTTCAGTTTGGAATTCGAGTCTTCCAGGTACTTACAGGCTAATGAAATCAAAATATCCTGATGGACAAGAAGCAAAGCATGTTATGGGTTAAAATAATACAAGAATCTATTTTTTACACTGTGTTGTGATCCATAAAAATCACCCTCAGCCCTTCCTCTTTCTTCTCTGCCTGTGAAGCCAATTGCTTTGATTGCAGTGATATGAGCTTGCTGAAATGACTTGCCCTTGCTTGTGAAGCAAATGGAACATGCTAATAGAACTTATCGCATTACCCGATGCAAAAGTGCCATAGCTCATTACTTTAAGATAAAAGGATATCATTGCAGACGGGAAGCAGAATTGACTTTCTGAGGCCCGACTTGATGATGATTTAATCAACTGCTCTCTTTCACTTCTCATCTCTGCGCCTGTCGGTTTCACAGGTGCTGTTAAATGAGACACTCAGAAAGTGAGCGGAGGGAAAGAAATTGCTGTCATTACTTTTCAAGAAAGGAGGTATGCAAATTTTCGACAGAAAGATTGCGTTCATAATGGGCCTGGTAAAATACAAGGATCATGCTTGACAGGTGAGGGCAAGTCATTTGTACGTCCTTAAAGTGAAGCAACCATCCTCATTTAGAAATTGTGCTCGATAACAGAAGCTACAAATGAAAACCATGCAATGGCTGAGAAGCAGCAAGCAAACCTTTGAAGACTTTGCTACTGCAGATCTGCCTTCAGCAGGTGCCTGGCATGCCTTCACACATGTCTATTCCTAACTGCCAGATGGCCAAATTTTGACCTCAGTATCTCACAGAGAACTCCTCTTAAACGTTTTTTTTTTACTCTCAGCTTTACATTCGCAGTCTGGGGTCTGAGAGTTTCTGCCTCTTTCTTCATCTCTGCCAGAAATAGAAATTACAAGACAAAAAACTAAGCGAGGGTTGAGTTAACTTTGAAAACAGAATCAATAGGTTGGAGGCAACAACTTGTTTGCTTCTGCACGTAACTGAGTGTTACAGATCTTGGACGGTCCAGAGCTTATGGTTCATACAGCAAGTAAAAAGTGAAAAGAATAAACCACAAAAAGGGTTGCGGCAGGAAGCAAAGAGGATGAAAAGATGCTTCTCCAGGGCCCAAAAGGAACCTGGGGTCCTGTATGATTGCAACATAAGAGAAAAGGCAAAAAGAGAGTAACTGAATGTTCTATTGACCTGATGGAAAAGTTCTGATACTCCAAAATTAGACGTTAAAAAAGCACAATAATTGAGATGATGAATTATGTACAGGCTAAAAACACTCTATAGATCTCGGATGGCTATTGAGCTGTTTGGATCATTTTAAATGGGGAAATGAGAACTACCAGGCTTTTATTGGTGTCAATCAGGTTTTCAATCAGAGATTGATAGTCAGCCACAACAAACAGGTTCCTTGGGGACTCCATTGTATGCAATGGAGGCAGTAGTTTGTCATAAAAATGTTGACATTTTGTCTCAGATAACAGCATAGGACTTAAATAGAATTAATGTCATGAATATTTAGAATTAAACAAGAAACAGCTAGGAAATACTGCCACAAAGGAAGCTTGATACAATGGAAGAGGATTTAAATAAGAACAGCCGCTGTATTAATTCCACAGATAAGTGCATTTGAAGAATTTAAAATATTCTTTCTCAAGATACACAGTTCATTTGGTTCAAATGCTCCTATGTTTGTTTATGAAACGCAACTATCAGATATCTTATTTGACCTTTTCCCTACGCGTCAGGTTCTTAACCCTCGTATCTATCAAAGTGGTAGTGATCCAGCAATACTCTTTGGATCTGACTCACCTCTCACCAAAAGTACTCCGCTGTAGGTTGAAAAGCGACACGACGGAGGAGCGATAGCTTTGGGCTAGGGCTCAAAGGATCCACCTCTATCACTGGCTATCAGTATCACCTCAGGCAAGTCATTTAGTCTCTTCTTCTGTCAACCCTCTACTTTTCATCTATTTGGGCTATTAAATGGCACGCTCCTTAGGATTTGGCTACTTTTCACTATATGTGTTTATAACGGGTGCAGGATAATAGGGCATTTTTCTTAGAGAATTTTGGTCTCAGTAGATAGAAGAAATGAAGAAGAAGAAAGCATGAAGACTTGCATCAGGCCCTAGACACATCATGCCTATTTTCAATATAGATCTCATCTTCCACCTACTAAATGGCATGACCTATAGCAAATGATATCATTTCAACTGAAAATTATTTTTATTTTAAATTACAGAAACGCACACAAAGCAGCAGCAATACAATATCAATAACATTGCACACGGGTTGTTCTCTTTTACAAGCTGCAGCAACTCTGAGCACAAAATGGCTGTGGAAACACACATGAAAAGAGATTCAATTGATTTGTAAGATAAAATAGTTGTAGAAATAATATCTGAAAAAAAAAAAAAAGAATAAAAAGCCATCTCTTCTTTCCCAAACAACAAGAACTCTCTAGCTTTTGAGCTCTGTATCTTTACATTAGGCTAAGCAATTTAAACTGAATTGTATAAATAATAATAATAATAATTCCCCAAACAACCCAAAACAATTGATCCTTAGGGATAAGACCTTAACAGCTGAGCTATAAAGCTCTGAACACTGGATTTTAATGGATACTAAAAAACTCTTAACTAAGCCCTATAAATATAACCTGAAACAAAATGATTTGTGTTGTAAGCTGTTTGCAAACTCCCGTAAATGTTCCTCATTGTCATAATGCCAGAAAAATAACTCAGCCTGTGTGCTCAGCCCTGTAAACTGGCTTCTATGCTGTGGCTTCATTCCCTTTTCCACTCTGTTTTATAATTCATCACTCGCACAGTTGTTATATATTATTATTATTATTATTATTTATTGCTGCCTTTATCATTTTTGTACAATTTATAAATTGTCTGTGCTAGACCTGAGGGAAGAGAAGGATTATTCTAAATCTACAGCAAGTAAATATAAATTGTGAAGACAATGGCACACTTTGGCCTGCCTGCCTCAAATTTCCTGTTTTGACATATGCGATGCTGTAATTTGGAATCTGTAATCTCTTACTAGGAAATGAATGCATTATTTTTTTTTTTTTTTTCAGAATGCTGCAATTATAATAATTGAATTTAAAACAGGAGTTGCATTTCTCTATTTAGAAGTAAGCATAATTGTATATCCCTGATTTATCAGCTGGACTCAACCATTTGTTATTCATGGCGTGGCTGGGAAAAGGTAAAAACAGTCACAGTCGGGGGGACGCTGCCCAACGGAGCATCGACCGCTGGGGCTTCCCCCTTCACTAACAGCGGCAGAAGCGGTACCTCGGCGTGTCCAAACAGCCCACACACTTACGGGTTACTTCTCAGTGGCTCGCCAGGCTGGGCTCCTCCAGCTCGCCCTTCCTGAGGACCTCTTGTAATCCCTCCTAAACCCGGGTGTGCCCCCT
>NC_138838.1:2521033-2541033 GCF_965183815.1 Platalea leucorodia
CGCCGCCATACAAAGGCATGATAAAGTTATAAAGGCTTGAGTAGCCAATGCATTTGTTCAGAATGAAAACTGTTTTTTACAGCCCCTGAGAGGAGGCAGACTTTGGTGGTTTCTTTCTTTCTTATACAATTACATTGCCTTCGAATGTAATGTTTTCATGACTATCGTATAATGGAACTTAAAACTGATCATTTTATAGCCCTAGCAATAATGATAAGGGTTTGCAAATACCATAGAGAGAGGCTATGGTGTCCTGTCATACAGCCGTATTGCACAGATTGAATCTGAAACAAAAAAGCGAAGTTATATGTGCATACTAGGATAAAACTTAATATCCAAGTTATTAGGCTGAGGAAAATATAGAAATTAAAATCTGGCTGATATGCATTAAGACAAACAGGGTCAATTAGTTTATCTAAATTGGCTTACTAGAACGTTTTTGTTCTTGTTTAACTTGAGAGCTTTAAATTTAAATCATCTAATCCTTTTTTGGCATTTTTAATATGAACATTATACAAAAAATATGATTATTGTACATAAATGAGACATAGTTTTCATTCAGCACATTTAATTTTATTTTTGCCTTTTAAATAAGGAATAAGTATATTTGTATTTGCGTGATGGCTCCAGTGGTCCCAACCACCAATAACTGCACTTTTAAAGTTCCTTCTCCAAGAAGCATGTCAGCACGCGTACCCACCAGGACCATGTTAACGGGCTATGATTTCGGCTGCTGTGACTAAGGTTTGGGGCATGTTCACCGTTAATTAGTATCGCTGACACACTATTTTGCACTCTTTGTTACCTATGCAACTCAGAAATACTAGTCTCCTGTTTTGTTCATAAAATCAAACAAACTTCCCCCCAGACACCATCAACAAAAAGACAGTATTTGATGCCTGCGGGTCACAATGAAACCTCGGGACATCTGGGGAATCGTGCTGCTGGGGAGCCCTCGGCCATTGGAAATAAGCCAGATCATTCCAGTATTCCCATAAAATACAGGACAGTCTTCATTAGACAAAGCAGACGTGTGCCCGGCGTGATGCCCCTTCTCCCTTGCGGCACATGCGATGTGCGTGCTGCGTGGCCACGCGCACCAACTGCAAACAGGGGCAACAGCACCAACAACGCCAGCTTCAGACGTACCGCAACACAAGGCAGAGCACTGTGAAAACCAACTGGTTTCCCAGATGCGGGTAGCAGCCAGTTGCCATGAAAACACAGAAAAAGCCACAGGACAATCCTAGCTTTCCCTGACAGATCTTCGAGGTCGTTCAAATGGGGCTGAGGCCTCTCTCTAATAGTGGCACTCCTCTTCATTATTTACAGTACAAAGACCAGGGGGGGAAAACCTGTAATTTGGGCAATGACAAAACATCTGATTAAAATCACCACAATAAGCAACAGTTGTACTTTAGCTTTCAGTCACAAAATTTAAGGAGTATTTTCACTATATGTGAGATCTGAAAGAATGCAATACGTATTCCCCTCTGTCCCCCAAAGCCATCCCTTCTGTCTTCACAACATTTAGGAAAATAAAGCTCTCTGTTGCTGAGTACCTGGAGTTTGCCAAGGAGAACAACTGTGATTGCGCATGGCCACTGCTCTACGACACGTTAGGGGAAAAAAGGGGATGGGCCAGGGTGTACAAGACTAGTTTTTTTCAGGACCAGATACATAACAAACTTGTCAAGCTTTATTTCTCCATTTTCTAAGTGAAACTAACATTTATGTTCCTTTTGTAAGCTCTCTCCAATGGAAATATCTAAATAAAGAGGCAAATGATACTTTTAATCCTTTATAAGGATTGTAATATACCAACTGAAGCAGAACTTCCAGCAAAATGTACTGGCCTTATCCTGAACCCCTTGCTCTGTATTTGTTCAGTGCCTGCTCAGGCAGAACACACGTGGCCCTTCATTATGATTTCTAACCCACAGAAATAAATCGCGAAGAAATGCGAGTGAGTGCCCTATAGCGTTTAGGACCCTATTCAGCTGGAAAATTAGGCAGCCTCCCGAGGCACATGAGCCCTGAAAGGCCACAGAAGCTAGCAGATCTGTTCAGAAAAAAAGGTCAGCCAAGCACACAACTAGGAGGAGATAATAAAGGAAACATTTACCAGCTCCAAAGCAGAAGTAGCAAAGAGCTCATCTTTACCCCCAGGTGTTTGTCCATCTCCCTTCTCCTGCCCTACCGTGTTGCCTTGGAAGGAGAAAGCGTTACTAAAATACCTGGGGACCGAGAAGGGAGTTATCATCTAAGCTAAGGCGTACGGCAGCCCTTGAGCTTTCAGCATCACCATCTAGAGGAGGTGATCTCTGTCCCTTGACCGCAGAGAGCCTAAGGAGACTGCTATCCACAGAGAAAAGGCAGTCTTGAATATCCTCCTCCTTGAGACACCCAAACTAGGTGCCTACTTCCTTGGTATTTAGTAGAAGGAAATGGAAAACGAGACAAAATACAAATAAGGAAAGCAGAGAAAACACTGAGAAAGCATCATATTTTTCACACGAAGAGCAAAGCATCCCTTCTCTGAGGCCATCTAAAGCTAACTCTTGCGATAGCCTTTGCGCTCTCTCTCATCCTTCAGGTTGCACGTAATACAAGTCGTGTTGCTAAACTTAATCTACTTATTCCTACTATTGACCCTTCATGCAGTTCTTTCAGTGGACATATTTGTTCTGGCTGTTTCTATTTGGAACCGCAAAGATATCTTGCTAAAGGTACATTAAGGAATTTCCGTGGGGATTACTGAAAAGTGGAAATGAAATCCCAAATTTGCACCCTCCAGTGTTAGTGTCACAGAACCTCCACTGCTGCACAAACCACACGCTGGAAATACAGAAGCACCATGTGTAACGGGTGCTTTTAGTGAAGAGTACACCGAAAAATAAGCTGCTTCCCATCAGCAAGTACATTCTTTATCTTTAGCGTAACATTTATAAAGCTTGTTCAGGAAAAAAATGTGTTAAATCTTTCATCAGGCTACAGACACTTTATTTGGAGTCTTCACAGAAACCCAAAGTAGTGCCATAAGGTGCCTGGAATATTAGCCAAGATAAAACCTTCAGGGCCATGCACGCTACTGTTTTCAAATCTGTTCTTTCATCTGATGTGCCAGTCGAAATTACTTCTGCAACATGGTCAGAACCAACCTGGATGGATTTATAATGCCTCAAATTGCTATGGGCATATTTTTGTGAATCGCCTAGAGACAAACAGATAATTCTCTTTAGATTGTGCGAATTGCTAATTCTTATGCACGTCATGTGTTTTCCAAGTGGCATGTTTAGACAAGAAAATTGCAGAATATTCCTGATGTCACCAGAGCTCTACGCTTAGAAAGCAGTGCAGGACAGTGTCCTTTTACATATCTCAGTATATATATTACAAATATTTTAACTCAGACAATAGGAAAAGGCTAAGGAAAAGACTGAGGTACTTAATGCCTTCTTTGCCTCAGTCTTTAATAGTCAGAGCAGTTGTTCTCGGGGTACCCAGCCCCCTGAGCTGCAAGACAGGGACGGGGAGCAGAATGAAGCCCCCATAATCCAAGGGGAAATGGTCAGCAACCTACTGCACCGCTTAGACACACACACAAGTCTATGGGGCCGGGTGGGATCCACCCAAGGGTACTGAGGGAGCTGGCAGAAGCGCTCACCAAGCCACTTTCCATCATCTCTCAGCAGTCCTGGCTAACCAGGGAGGTCCCAGTTGACCGCAAGTTAGCAAATGTGATGCCCATCTACAAGAAGGGCTGGAGGGAAGATCCAGGGAACTACAGGCCTCTCAGCCTGGCCTTGGTGCCAGGGAAGGTCACGGAGCAGATCATCCTGAGCGCCATCACACAGCACGTACAGAACAACCAGGGGATCGGGCCCAGTCAGCGTGGGTTTATGAAAGGCAGGTCCTGCTTGACTGACCTGATCTCCTTCAAGGTGACCCACTTAGTGGATGAGGGGAAGGCTGTGGATAGTGTCTACTTGGACTTTAGTAAAGTCTTTGACATTGTTTCCCACAGCATTCTTCTGGAGAAAGTGGCTGCTCACGGCTTGGACAGGCATCCTCTTTGCTGAGTAAAAAACGGGCTGGATGGTTGGGCCCAAAGAGTTGTGGTGAATGGAGTTAAGTCCAGTTGGCAGCCAGTCACAAGTGGCGTTCCCCAGCGCTCAGTACTGGGGCCAGTCCTGTTTAATACCTTTATCAATGATCTGGACGAGGGGGTCGAGTGCACTCTCAGTAAGTTTGCAGACAACTCCAAGTTGGGTGGAAGTGTCGATCTGCTGGAGGGCAGGAAGGCCCTGCAGAGGGACCTGGACAGGCTGGATCGATGGGCCGCGGCCAACTGTATGAGATTCAACAAGGCTCAGTGCTGGGTCCTGAGGCAACACTGCAGGCGTGGGGAGGAGTGGCTGGAGAGCTGCCTGGCGGAAAAGGACCTGGGGGTGTTGGTCGACGGCCGCTGAACATGAGCCAGCAGTGTGCTCAGGTGGCCAAGAAGGCCAACAGCATCCTGGCTTGTATCAGCAATAGTGTGGCCAGCAGGAGCAGGGAAGGGATTGTCCACCTGTACTGGGCACTGGTGAGGCCTCACCTCAAATCCTGTGTTGAATTTTGGGCCCCTCACCCCACGAAGGCCATGGAGGGGCTGGAGCGTGGCCAGAGCAGGGCAGCGAGGCTGGGGCAGGGGCTGGAGCACAAGGCTGGGGAGGAGCGGCTGGGGGAGCTGGGGGGGCTCAGCCTGGAGAAGAGGAGGCTGAGGGGAGCCCTCATCGCTCTCTGCAACGGCCTGAAAGGAGGCTGGAGCGAGGTGGGGGTCGGTCTCTTCTCCCCAGGAACAAGCGATGGGACGAGAGGAAACTGCCTCAAGCTGCTCCAGGGCAGGTTTGGGTTGGATATTAGGAAAAACTTCTTCACCAGAAGGGTTGTCAGACACTGGCCCAGGCTGCCCAGGGCAGTGGTTGAGTCCCCATCCCTGGAGGTATTTAAAAGATGTGGTGCTTAGGGACATGGTTTAGTGGTGGACTTGGCAGTGGTAGGTTAACGACTGGACTTGATCTTAAAGGTCTTTTCCAACCTAAACAATTCTATGATTCTATGAATACTCGTTACCTTTTCTCACTGTATGACTACCTGTATAAGAGGGGAGTCAAACAATAAGGAGCAGATTACCAATTATTCCAATGCAATGTAACTACTTGTGCAAGTAAAGGAAGGAGAACAGAGCTTTTTATCTGCTCTGGTTAGGCAATTTGAATAAACAGTGTAAGTGTCATCTTTTGAGTCAACATGTCAAGTCAAGTTTCACGATATCTAATCTCTGTCTGTTGGCATTATTATACTATACACAAAAACCCTCACAAAGACCTCCTTGCAGCATGCTTCCCTGATAAACAAAGCTTGTGCGATCAGTCCACGAAGTTCCCCTCTGTTCAACCTTCTCAAAATTTTTGAACTCATTGGCCAATTTCACCCACGTTTGACAAGAGATTTCAAAGATAATTAAGCGCCTTCTGAAAAAGGCGGACAGTTGGTATGGAGACCCGATAAGCCTGAAAGAAAGGCTGCAGTGTGTGATCACACCTCGCCTCGTACCAGAAAACACACGCAGAAGAGAAACGTTATAAGAACTCCAAGGAAAAAGCATCAGTCAGAGGTTTCAATTAACTCTCTATGCGAAACCAGGCTTGGTAAGTTTTTTTGCTCATGGAACTACTCGTATTTATTTTACTACATACGACTCAGATTCAGAGGTGCCAGCTTTTAACTAATATATAAATTATCCTCATCCTTAAAACCAACAGGGACATCTCTGTACAGCGTACATTATAATGCAGAATTATAGCTTCAGGGCATCATTTTAGATGAAAATGTAACATATACAATAAAAGAAAATTCCATTTGTATTATGACCAGATTTTGCTTCTAAAGTGACTCTGTACACGTGGAGAACTCGGTAAACTGTCTGTCCAACCAGCACAGAAATGATGATCCCACGCTTATGGCCTAAGGCCATAAGAATATGAAAACCATGGGTTTAATTCCTGGCTGCCACACACTTTTCTTTAGCAACTTTGGGTAAAAATCCCCTTCCCTCTCTTTCTGTGTCTGCATCCTTCATCTGGAAAACAAGACTCTGTTCCCCCCTCCTCCTCAACTTCGTGTTTCCCTTCTATTTGTGTTATGCTGTCTTCTACATAAACTGCATGACGCCTGCTTTCCTCTGAATGCCTATTAAAATCTGTTTTCTAATTCGCGCAAATCCAAACACAAACATACTGAATCCATTTTTCTGAAGTATTTTAAGTGGATTTTTGTTTTGTTTCTTTTAGTTCTTGATCGCTGGCCATGAAAAAATTCCAGTGGCTCCAGAAAGCTGGGTTTGTTCATGAGAAGAATGCCAGCTTATCAAATCAGTAGCTTTGGGGTACTTAAGGAGGTGCTAGAAATAAAACATTTGATTTTCTTTATTG
Organism: Platalea leucorodia; assembly: GCF_965183815.1. Lineage (NCBI taxonomy): Eukaryota > Metazoa > Chordata > Aves > Pelecaniformes > Threskiornithidae > Platalea > Platalea leucorodia. The sequence continues at coordinate 2,527,513 of NC_138838.1, forward strand.
GGAGGGATACATGATTAACATATTTGTTTTAGCATGTGCTATGCGTGCAGCTTGGTTGTGTTTTACGAGGAGGAGTAACGAATTATCAGTCGCCGACTAGTCACTTTAAATCCCCTTTAGATTTCATCACTGCTTTAAACGGTGTTCCACAAGGCAAACAAAAAAGAATTTTATTTTCAAAGGGAAGAGAAAATGGCGTTGCTAAAAGAGTGTTGCTCTTTATCCCTGCAGGATGCAAAAATAATCTATGACTGTGACTTCAATGAATTTAGTTAACGACAGATAAATTGCATCACACAGCCTCTCTTTAACAGATCTGCAATAGTTAATGAACATGGTGGGGAGACCAGATATTTCTTCAAAACAACTCATCAAGTAAGCTGCCTCTACTTAACAGATGTAAAGGCAGGGCCCAAAGTAGAAGCTGGCAGAAACAGATGGTGCCTAAGGGCAGCTTTCTGTTTCAGTGCTCTTGGGGGCTAGGTTAGGCAAGATGGGAGGTGTAGAGAGGTGGGGGTTGTGTTTTTCGGCAGCAGGTAAAATCCATTTGTCACACCAGCTCCAACTGGGCTTTCAGCACAAAAGTTTAATATCTGAAACCAATGAGGCATTCTGCTCTTCGACTGCAGCAAGGCAGGAAAACCTCTCTGAGCGGTATGGAGCCCCAGCCTTTTCCAGCAGGGAAAGATGTCAAACTCCTCCTTCTGAACGACTTGCTTTTTCTCTTTCTTTTTCAAACAAATAAAAAATGGGTATGCAAAGGGAAGTGTTTTATCTTATTATACCTTCAGGGAAAGAACACAAAATGACGAAAGTAAGTGTGTTTTCTTTCTCTGTTCTCCACAGAATAACATCAGTAACCTCATAAAAGCAGCCCCTGCTTTCTCCTTCTCTGAAATACAGACATATACATTGCGGCACCAGCAATAAATTTCCATTGCCTCCAACTTCTAACATTGCCAAGGTATGTGCCATAGAGAGCATTTTTATGAGCCGGTCTTTGACTGCCAGGATTTCGCCTTCATAAAGAAGAGATTTTAGTCCATTCTGTCTATTTATTTTGTGTAGAGGAATCAAGGTCAATAAACCATGGAGAAATTCACTCTACCTTATTCCATTTCAGACTTTTGTCATCCACGCTTTATTGAGTATCTGAATGAATTTTTAATATCATGCCACAAAATGCTCTGGTCTTCTATCATATGCTGGGACTCTATAAATCTGATAACACTTGGGAGTTCTCAAATATACTCAGCACTGAAGAAACAGCTTTAAAGTTTAGTCATTCCGATGAAATGTAAGAGCTTATATCAGTGACAGGTTGACAGAAAAAGCTGTTTTCCTTTCCATTTCACAGACTTCCACGTATGAACGCCATTGAAACATGTCAGGACTTTCTCTGAGTCTATGAAGACAGAGATGGCATCTGCTCCCAGTGGGGAGCCCTTCTAACCAGTAATACTGTAAAATTTCATGATTCTGAAATGTGATTGACAGCCAAAGGAAGGGCCGGGAGGAGGTGTTTACTGTATTTTATAGGAAAGCATCAATTGCTTGTCTTGGCACATGATGTATATTTTTATGGCATACAATGCCACTTTCAGCATAGTTTTTTTTAAAGTAAAATGTATTCATGTTGGCTGAACAGGTTTATAATTTCCTGTCGCTGGAAAAAAATACGCATTTTTTTAAAACTAGGCATTAACCCTACACACTCATCACTACAGTTTTAGGTAAGTGGGCAATAGACAAGGACCGTGAGCCTTAAGAAAACACATACAGATTTACTCTATCAGCAGCCCAGCACAGAAGTACACTAGCTTCTTATAGCACCATGATGAAGTTGATCCCACCTTCCACTGACAGCAGATAGAGGAAATAGATCCAGTGACTCTACGGTCTATTAAATGTTACCTCATAATACTGTGGCCAAATTGCGATCTCATTAAGTGACTACATTATATTTTCACATTCACTCTTTTGACAAATATGCATCTCTATTACCCCACTGCATTTACTCAGCAACACACACACAACTACAGTTTTCAGAAACTCGTTTAAGTAGGACACAAATGCTTCCCCCCAAACTCCCAAGCAGTTACCTCCACTGAAGTACGTCTGCACGTATGGGCTCCTGTTTGTGCATCTAAGGAACAGACTTGCTCCTTATTTCATCGCATACTGTAACACAGCAGTTTTCAACCTGTGATTTGTTGAATCCTGAAATCCCACAAACATCCTCCAAGAGAGATCTACATCATAAGGAAGAAGAGCAAACCACTGGTGGGTAGCTTTAAATTTACTACACCTTCAAAAGAAATTTTTTAGGGATGCACAATTCAAAAAACCTTGCAAACCACTACAGGGCTTGCGAACATACTAAACCCACGACTCCTTGGTGTTCACATGGCGCTACAAACTCTTCCTGACAAAAAGGCAAGGGGACGAGCCCATCATTATTGCTGTCCTGTAATTTCACTGACTGTAACAAGACTAAATACAAAATGAAGGGACGGCAGGGACTGTGCACACTTACAGGATGCGGACATCAAATCTGAATTACTTAACAAATGATCTTGCAATGAAAGACTGCAGCAAGCACTGTGCAGACAGGGATTTGGAGGACTGATTCATCTGTGCACACAGAGCTAGGGCTCTTCTCAGTCTTAGTTTGAAGATGACTGTGGAAGTATCCAGAAAAATAGACATTTCCAGAGTCTGATCTCCTATCTTTTACTTCCCCTGAAATCACTGTGCGTGAAAGAGGGAGGAGAGATTCAAATGCTCACACTAATTTGTTTCTTTTTGATTTTCTCATGCCAAGGTAGGTGTTGGTGACATGGACTATGGTATAAAAAATTCAGATTAGTTGGGAATTCAGCCATGGTCCGTTAAGTCACAGGAAAGATTCAACTAACTAAAGGTACCTGAATCTGGAACTACTGAGGTTAGAAAGCGTAGGACTTCTAGGAAAGCCTTCAATGTCTTAGAAACATTCTCACCTGACTTCTGGAAACGTATTTCGTCCATGCACTTAATCACGTCCTAGCAACTCTGTGAGATATGCCTGCGTTAAGGCATTTTAACTACTTTGGTTCTGATTCAGACAACATTATGGATAACTATAACAGATGGCATTCACGATACTGCTGCTTCAGAAGACAAAGCTTTCCTAGCCAACTGCCACTCTTCTCCCTTCTGCTTTTCTTTACTAAGGATATGTCAAGGTGAAATAAAGTAAGGTTCAGGCCTTTACATACCAGCAAGCATCAACAGGGCATTTGCGATGCCAAATGGCATAGATGGGAAGAGACAAATAATTAAAATACAGAAAGGACGAAACAGAAGCAAAGCAAACTAAATATGCAAAAGATGAGGGACGCACCCAGAAACTCAGGTGATTTTATTATACAATTGGAAAAGACAAAGTTACCCTTTTATAACTATTCTTCCTCCTCTTCATTGGGAAGGGAAGAGATTAGCTGTACGCATACGTGCTTACAGACACAATTCCGTCTGTCTTCGGTGACTTCAGTGGGGAGGAGACTATTCAGAGAACAGGCTCCTACTTACGCGTGCACCTACTGATCAGTCAAAGAGCTATTGATTCCTAGCACCTAGGAAATGGCTTGTTTCAGTGTACATCAAGTACACACTCTACCTTGCTGAAAACTTCCAACAGCACGGGCCTTATTCTTGTAATAATTATGACAATTTTAGATTGACGTAATTGTGAAAATTGTGAAGTTGTCCTGTATTCACCATGCTACTTGTGTTACTGCAATACGACCATGTTTATTTTAGCAGTTGAAGAAGGTAATGTTAGTAAAAGTTCAGCTTCAAAGGACTTCCAAGTTAATTGTGGGCTATGGCCTCTCAGAAAGCAAAAAAAAAAAAAAAAAAAAAAATCTTATCTACACCTTCAATCTTATAAAACTGAGTTAGAAACTTCAGGAGGACAAAGTGCAGCATTTTAGGGGTGGAATTTCAAAGGACAACTCCATGGGGTTATTTTCCCATTAGTCTGATTAGCATTCAGAAATAGCTTATTCTAGGGTTGGTATGCATTTTGAAAGAGATTCAGAGGAAAAGCAATTTTTAAAACTCTTTCATCCCTCCCTGTTTTAACTGCTTCAACCACAACATGATCTCAGAGTTGCATGCTCTTCCAAATGCAGAGCTGTATCAGTTTATACCTCTGTAGTCTGGTCTATCATTATTGCTCTTCATTAACGCAATCTGAAATGTATGTTTTTAGAGTTAGAGGTTTTGCAAACTACTTGGATTATTTTACATGTAATTGACTGGTACTATTAGAAGAATTCAATTTTATTCTGGGCCAAATAAGGAGTGTAGTATATAACATATTGTATGGCACTGAACGCTATAGCCAGAACAGGGAAATAGTCTGAGTAGTTATTATCAGTTTGCTTTATAAGTATGTTATTTACAATACGCAACAGATGTTCTCCGAATGTTAATGGGAAAATACAGGCCTTTCATTTATTTCTTTTCTGACAGACTAAAAAGTGCAACTAATATAATCTTGGAAAATCCAAAGATTACTTCACAATTTGGAAAATGCTGTGTTGAGTCATTAGTCTTATTATCTGGTATTTTCATAACTCTCTAGATAAACACTGTAAACTATGATTTCCTGGTAATGATCCTTTATATGTGCAAAACCAGGCCTCCAAGAAATCTCAATTAAGCCTAAGAAACAGTGTTTTTAAATTAACCCCAGCCCCCCAAATAAAGCAGTAACGCGTGTGTGTGTGCGCGTGTGCACATGTGCAGGCGCTCCCCTCCCCACGAGCGGGTAGGATTAGAGCTGCCCAACTCTAAGTCGCATTTCCTATACCCCTAACTGCTAACAGAATGTTTTCTTTAGCTCAGTGCTTTTCAATCTGCGGTCCGTGAACCCAAGGGATTCACGTACTCCTCGTCTGAGGGTTTGTAAAAATGGACTTGGTTTGTTTTACTCTATTGGGGTCCCTAATTCCAGTGATAAAAGCTTAAGGGAGCCCATCTGCTGAAAGAATGTGAAAACTTCTGCTACCCCACCAAGCCCCTGCTCTTCAGGAACAAGGGCTCAAAGTTCATTCCTGATGTTTGCCATGCAGTTACAGATTGCCCCCATGTGCAGTACAAATGATTACTTAGGCAGATAAAATTGAACACAGTGTTTTTACACTTCAGAACTGTTACGTGATCTTACTTGGAGAAAATCAGGGACAGAATCATACCTGTAGCACGTACGTTCTGGGGGGTTTTCTTCCACTCTTTTGTTTGGATGTAAAAGCTACGGACACCACTAGCTTCTCCCTTTCAATAGTACTTTATCTGATTTTCCTGTATGAATAATATTACACAGCACTGATAACTGGTAGATGCCACACAGGAGCATAAGAGGACAAAAAGCTTGATTATCCATGGTCTTGTGCCTTGTATAGTCACTCAGGCAGCCTGCAAAGCATCTGTGAAATACTATTAACCTGAAATGGTAATTTTTTCACCAGTGCTTCAGGGATAAAGTGGAAGCTGGTGTCTTTGTTATCTTATATCTGTGTGGCACAAATAACACTACTGAGACACGTAATTTTATTTAATTTTTTGCCTGGCTTTCTAGGAAAACAAGTTTTACGCAAACAGGCTGTCAATCCACCCAGCCCTAGTAATTTTCAAACCCCTTGTTCCCTTTCAATTAAATTTGACAGAGATCTAAAAACCATCAAGTTAAGAGAAGTTTTATGCAAATCAGTAGCTCTAGTGCGGGAAAGAGAGATACGGCTCAGCCCTTTTAAGAGACAGCTGACCAACCAGCTGGTAGCGAAGCACAGGCCACGTCATTTGCTCGGCCAGAGAAGGAACACACAGCAGAGCCAGAAGGACAGAATGCGTGCACGGGCAGAGGGAAGAGAAGGTGGCTGTACAACGTCGGACACAAATCTCAGGCAGTTAGACTTCATTATTCTCCACGCTCATAGCACAGCTTGTTTTAGCAATGTGAGGAAAATGAGGTGCAATATGGTTGTACAGCACTGATTAAGTGATGCTTTTTCAAAACAGAAAGCCTACCATCTCTGCCCAGAGAAATCCAGTTTATGACAATATTGCAAAGGAAGAAGTCTTGATTCTTTCATACTTTTCTTCCCGTCTCAGCGCAGCAGTTGGGAAAATAACATTCATCGCTATTGTACATGACAGGTAAAGAAAAAAAAATGTAACAGCCACATCTGGTATCATTAATACTTGAGCAGACTTCCTATTTTTAAATTAGTATCATTCTGCAAGCAAAATGACAGCTCCTCACAGAGTCTATGAATCTGCAGAAACAAAGAAACAAACAAACTAGCAGTTTACTAGTACAGCTGCAGACAGGTCTGACAAGCTTTTCAAAGGACTCAAACTAGTAGAGCCTGATTCTGTAGAGACACTGACGCGCCAGGCTGGCATTTTTCTAGGAGTTTTTGCAGGTGAAAAGTGAGCTAATAAGCTACTAGCCACCGACTGCTGCCAAATGGGCTGGGTGCGCATCGCGGGAGACGGCCGCGGCTGTGTTGCCTGTACCAGGTGCACCTGTAACGTTTCACCAGCACTGCCAGCGGGACACAGCCAAGAGGAAATCAGCTGGATTGATCGGTCAGCTTCAGCAAGCTTGCTGCTGAGCCCTTCCAGCTCCTCTCTGGAGAAACCTCAGCAAAGTGCAGGACTGCTTCCGACGACGTCTTCCACTCAAAGTTAGATGGGGCAGGGGGGAACCCGCCTCCTCCTCACAGCGTAAACTTGGTCTGACTTACTGTATTTCTTTTCAGGGGCGAATACCTGAAAAATGTAGTAACAGGAGAACAAAAGAAGGTGTCTGTAATAGCTGTGCTCAGGCAGGAACGGAACCGAGCCAGCTCTGACCCTGGCATATTGTATCTTTTGGCTCCAGAAGGCAATTGCTCACAAAATCAATTGCTTCTGCAACACAAACGCACATATACACAAATGAACTGTGGTACAGACTTCAGGAAATATCAGTCTCCTGAGGTAACCACAAGCTTAAAATAAGGCTTGAGGATGACAAAAAAGTCTGTCTGCCTGTGTCCTGACGTGCTTCATCCATCTCGGGGAGTTACCAAGGCTTCATCTACTCTGCTTACTTACGTCAATGAAATCAAACAGACTCTTGAAGCGACCACAGGAAGTTCTCCACATGTTAGCTGAGGCATCTGGAGCCTTTCCCGTTATTTAATTCTCGCTTGGTTGCCAATTCAAAACACTAAAACAGAAAGCAGAGACATTTCTCAATCTTTCCTCTTGAGGGATTTACACGGGTAAATCCCATCACAGAATAATGCCTCTGGACAAAGTTAAAGATAAAATTTTCTGTCCTCATTGAGCACTTGAATTTTCTCAGGTGCTCCATCTTACTGCCAATCCAGTAGTACCTACAGCACTACAAAATGAACTATCAAACAGTCACCGTCAGTTTGCATTGTGCGTTGTACATAAAAGCATTGCCCAAACTGACTTCTACTGCTAGCTGCTACCTAGAATACATTTGTAGATAAAGAAATCAATGTACCGAGGAACTGAGTAAGTCTTAGGAAGTCTCTGCTGGGAATTAATCCGTGCAGTTCTTTTACGTCAGTTACTGTAGGTCTCAGAAGAAAAAAAAAAAACCCAAACGCACAGAGGTCAGATTTTAATCTCTGTAATGAAGAAATGGAATCTGATCCTTGGATAGAAAATCCACCGTTCACTTGTTCCTACCTCTTTTAAGGGCCTTTCCACGTCTGGATTTCTCCAGCCCTACACCGACTCTTGTTGCTTTGCCCAGACTAAAATCACTCTTGTGCAGCTGTGCTACCTAGAAAAGACGGGATGGCTGTATATCCTAGTGAGCCTCCAGATCCTGCTTTTTTATTTTTCCCTAGCTTCTCTTCTTTTTAAAGTAGGATATTAGTTCTCACTTACGTACCCATTAAATACAGTCAGAATGGAGGATGCAGAGCACCTACCAGAAACCGGGCAAGGTCTTTAAAACTCTGTAACTTTTACCTTTAGAAATCTCCGTATTTAAAAGGAAGTTTGTTTGCAGGATGCTTCGCAAAATATGGCCTGTATTAGTTCTCTATACCTTTCCTCCTGACTCCACTGTCACTCGATGGCTTGTGTAAGAAGGTGGATAACAAAGGGCAAGCCGCACTGCGGACTGCGATCAGGCTCTCTCTAAACCTGCTACTACTTAGCAGAGTTTTTAAAATAAAACAAAACAAAGCCAAACCTACAATGATTGTAATTAGCGGGGGGGGGGGGGGAATCTACCCATACCTCAGCTGAAACAAAGTAGACAGCACCATAAGCACATTGCTGACCAAAGGAAAACCTTTTGAACAAAGTAACAAGTAATGATGGAACTCTCCATTTTGATACTAACACTGAGCACATCTGGACCACAATATTTCCTGTAGAGGGTTGTATTTACCTCAGCAGATAGCAGACAAACCATATAAACTTCTAATAAACAAGCAGATAAAATAAGTGAAAATATACAAGCTTGCTTTTGCAGAGGACCCTCAAAAATCTGGGGTTTTCATGGCCAGGTCTGACTTGCCATGCCTTGTGTAGAGGAAAAAAAGCCAGCGGGTTGGAAGGGAAAGCATCATTAGGGCTCAAAGCAGCTTCCAAGGAGACCCACGCAGAGAAGGCCCAGTCTCTCCGGACAGCAAGGCACTGCCCTGACTTCCCATGGACCAGTTATTGGGTCAAAATATTATATTAAGGCTGAGCGTTCTGCTTCTAGGTTGCAGTCCTTTTGATCAGGTTACTATGGAGCACGCTGGCATTACGGGCCCGTGTGATGTATGTTTGCTGTCAATGCTGAAATAACACTAAATGCGTCTGAGCGGGCCCCACCTGCCGAGCAATATGTTCTCAATCCCTCAGGCAGAGCTGTGTGCCGCTCGGCTAGGAAAAACTTCCTCCCACCCAGCACATGGCAGGGCAGCGAGATACACACTCACGTACTGGCGGGCGGGGGGTGGGACGTGCCATAGAACAGACCCCCCCTCTCACTTGCTGTGACAAGAAACTCCCTCGCTCTTGCATATTTACCAAAAAAAAAAAAAAAAAAAAAAAAGAAAAAAGGGGAAAAGAAAGAAGAGAAAGAATCACAGCCTGTTAATCGCATATATCATTACCACAATTGGCTGAGAAGTTGGCTTGTTGACGATTGATTCATGAGCTCCTGTTGCAAGCCAAGAAGAGAGAGAGAAGATGGAAATATCCTTATTTATTTATTTGTAAGTACAGCAGGAGGCTCTCCTGAACGTTGGTGGAGACCACAGTTCAGGCCAATACACGGGAGGCTGCTCTCTGCCTGCCACAAGAGCTCACACGGCGACACTGATTTCTTCCTGAATTGATCGACACGATCGCTCTGTACCACCTGTAGTTTTCTCATCACAGACAAGAATTAGCAGGGCAAGGAACCAGGACACATCCTTTTTTGCGAAGGGGAGGTGTTGCAGTTTTGATGGCGCCTCTGGAAATACTAGCAGGTTGAACGCAGATGAGTTTCTTGCTCATTCATGCATTATCGCTGCCTGCGCCTACGGCCTCTGCAGTGGTACCTCAGAGAAGCAAAGTAGTTCCCAACTCTCAACACACATAACAAATGGAAAAGGATGAGCTCCATCCCATCTGGTGAGCAAGCTCTCTGCAGGTCACATTAAACAGCATAATTAATAGTTTTAGACTAAATACATGCAACCCTCCTGTTTCACTGAAAATAACGCTTTCAAAGAGCAGTAGAATTTCGGGCTTTTTTTACCTCTGTGCTGCTACGAAGAAATGGTTTTAGTGTTAAATTACTTTTTCCTCTCACCACTCACTCCAGTTTCACTTGGAGCAAGAGCTTCACTGCTTCAGAACTGCACTTTGTGTATCATAACACAACAAAACAATTATGGAGTTCCATCTGCACAGCAGCAGGCTTTTGCTGTGCCAAATTTCCTATTCAATAGATTCTTCTGAACTTTCACTAATTGCTAGCTACATTAAGTTATATTATAAAATTAATCCAAACTAACAAACAGTTATGGATACTTCTTTATGTGAAATAGGGAGTAAATTTCATGAAAGGATGGCCATGAAATATGGACGATAGTCCTTTCACTCCTACAGCTATTCTTCCTGATATGATTTATATAGTGAGACACTTATAAATCAAGAAAGCAATGCTATCAGAAGTTTTAGATGTTTCTGGGGTTTGATATTCAAACACTTAAAAGTTCTGTTTCCAGTTTTATTCGTTTGCTTACATATCTATATAGAATGTCCAAAAATTTAGTGACGGCAGCAGAGCAATGAAGACGTACACGAGGGAGCTGCATCAGAGAGACGTGGTAACAGCCTGCTTAGTCCAATTTCTTATGACCACTGCAGATGGCATTTTATTAGCTTAGCAGCAAGAAGCTTTACACAGCCTGGGTGGTTTTTTTGTACCCAGTACTTGACAGCTGAAGAGTACATATATAAGAGACTACTTAATACAGGTGTGGATGTTCTCATTATTCATGTAAGTAGAGATTTTCAAAAACAACTCGTTAATACCTGACATCCACTAACACTCGGAAACCATCTTGAGACACCTTAAAACATCAGCCATAACAAAGGCAGAGTACATGACCTAGGGAGGCGATACCTCATGGATAACGACCGTAAAAGCTCTACTTGAACAACCTGGCTTCACACCGAGCTGGACAGACTATCCTCTGACTGTAAGGTTTGGGCTTTTTAAAACTACATGAACAAAAGCAATTCTGATCGTTTCTCCTTTGGAGCCCCTTGTTTAGTATGCCGTAAAATGAAATGAGCTTACTCCCCATCGGTTCCCGAACAGCCCTCACATGTTAAAGACTTATGGACACTGCTAATCTGTGACAAAACCAGAAGTGTAATTAGTCCTGCCAAACCATCTGTCAGGCCTGAGAGACTTGGATGATATTTGGGAAAAGCATCTGAACACGTGTGCGCTTGTCCTAAGTCCCAGATCATCCAAACTTGGCCAACAGCTGGGTAAAACATGATTTGACACTTCTGTTGAAAAGGCCAAAGAAAGAAAATGCTGCTAATATAGAAAGGCACCTAGTATTAGTCACTTCAAAATGCTGTTATAAATGATCAGCCCAGAACTGAAAGTAACTGACAGTAATTAAAGCTGTCCTGACACTCCCACTGCAAAGACATAAAATCCATTACAGCAGTCACAAGCAGCACAGAAACACCGTACGAGCACTGTAACTGGGAGGCAGGCTTTAAAATCTGCATGTGTTTTGGTTTACCATTAAACCACCTTCAGATACCACACATTAACAGCAGCTCTCAAGGAGGCGTTCTTGGAGGAGACAGAAAGACAAAGATGGAATCGAGTGGGAAGGTGTCCGTCTCAAAGGAAAGGCCCAGCCTTGAGAGGCTTTAACGTACACTTTCTCCCAAAATGAATTAGCACAACTGGTGCTCACAACGTCTTGATAGCGGCTGTTCTGTTTTGCCAGAATAACCCGAGTGGTTCCCTTATCATGCTTCCCTCTGAGAAAACACTTTTGATACATTTCACAGCAGAACCGCGAACAGAAAAGAGAGAGGGAAAAATGTTAGCTTGAGAATATTTCTGTAATCTACACTCTGCCATCAGACAAAGCATACAGACAGATTTGGTGCTTATATATTAACACCATAATGTAATGAATAACACAAGCATGGTTAAAAACTGGTCAAGCCCGGACAAGTCAGAGAGCACGAGGCAGAGCACAACAGCAGTGCCTCTGACTGAGAAAGGCTTTCTGGGGCAAACCAAGTGTGCGCTTACCACCGAGGTCTGTTAATTCATGTGGTCAGTATATGCCCAAGGGCCAAAGCCCCCCGTTAAATGAGCTGCATTCATTGTAGAAACGCCGTCTATAAACATGGTTACAATGGTTTTGGTTAACTTTGTCTTTGCCAAAATTTGCTGCTATTTCAAAGTAAACATTTTTCACAGAAGAATCATAACACAGTTGAGAAAAACGTTAAGAAGCTCTGGAGAAAAAAACAGTTTTGCTTTTCCTTTAATGGTTTTACTGGTCTGGAAGACTGTCAGCAGTGACAGACAGTTAATCCTGACTTTTCCCTGGGATGGACATGGGACGATCTCACCATCAGTTACCCTACTTCAGTTCCAGAAGGGATGATCTCCAGGCTGCTCAGGAAGCAGTCACTCTTTACCCACGCAAATTTGATTCCAAGTACTCATCTGATTTGATTCAAATCCCTTTATCATTTGAGAGAGTTTCGGGCTGCTCTGCTCTGATCAGGCAGAGCAAGGACCAGTGTCCGCACCCGACCGCGCACACCGCTGATGCTTCTCACACACAAGACACGCTCAAATACACAAAATCATATATACACACATACAGCCATCTCTGGTCTAAAACCAGGTATTTCCATGCAATTTCATTTTCACATAGAAGATTTTGCCTTGAGGAACAGTACAACGAGGAACAAACACAAACTCTGAAACCTTGTGAATTGTCTAGGAGCACAACTGCCATCCTCCAGGCCATGCTGTAAGTCATGAGATCATGAAACTGTGCCAAAGACTCGCATCTCTCGATGCCAAACAAGAAGCAAGTCTACATACACAAACCGAACCAGATCAGCTATCAGACTGGGGTTTTTTTATGTTAAATACTCAGACCCATCTTTGCATTTCAGAACAGAAATTACTGATAGCATCGTCATACTAGGCATGGCTAAAGATGTAGTCAAGCTTTATAAATTTCACAGTTCAAGTGCAGAATGCATTCAACTGTTCAACTCTTCATCTGCTTTTATGGCTCCCTCAAAATCTGTATGTTTAGACAACCTTAAAAAAAATCAGAGGATCCGATTATCTACAATCACTATCTAGCTATAGTTAAGAAAAATGACAAAGCTTTTCAACTTTCAGGGACGGAAGAGCATCTGCTGTGACCCCTCCGAACACTGACAGACACTAAAAGGCCTCTCAGTTGATTTAACCAGATTTCTTGAAGTCACTACTTGTAAAAGGAACATGTGCAGGGATACAAAGCCAGCGTCCCTATGGTACTGTCATATATGCCAAAGCTCTACAGATTATTAATACATGGGTTTGCCCCCTTCATTCTACAAGAGCTCTTGTAATGCCTCAAATTAATTGGAGGAGAGTTCAGCAGCTCCAAAGAGATGATTAAGATCAATTATTAATTCCTCTTCCTATTCTTTTATCTGTATTAAACTTCAGGATTAGAACCCCACTAATGAAACAATATAATAAAAATAAATAGTACAAAACTAGCTCTTCAATTAAAAAAATAATTAGAATAAATCATTTTTATATGTTCTAAAATTTCACAGTCAGACCATCCCGTTGCATTCAATATATATGAAAGAAATAGAATTGCACTTTCTCTTTGAAGTAGATGTAATGTTCTGATTTTTCTTGTAGGGAATATAAGACAAGTGGAG